>NC_064853.1:48627506-48837506 GCF_024139225.1 Suncus etruscus
GCAGGCTCAGGGGACCATATGGGATGCCGGGATTTGAACCACCGTACTTATGCATGCAAGGCAAACACTCTACCTTCATGCTATCTCTCCAGCCCCATAATTTTTTAATTTTGAGGAGCCACATCTGGAAGTGCTCAGCTTTATTCCATGCTCAGGAAACTATATGTTGTACCCGAATGAAAGTGGAATCGGTTGTATGTAAGGCAGGTCTCTTATTCCCTGTATTATTTCTCCAGGCCAGTGTCTTCCTCCTCTTCCTCCTTCTCTTCTTCTTCCTTCTTCCTCCTCCTTCTCCTCCTCCTCCTCCTCTTCTTCCTCCTCCTTTTCTTCCTCTTCCTCCTGCCCCTCCTCTTCTTCTTCCTCCTACTGCCCCTCTTCCTTCTCTTCCTCCTCCGGCCACTCCTGGCTTCTCACTCAGAAATCGTCCTGGCTAGGGGGATCATATGGGATGCCAAGAATTGAACAAGATCCATCCTGAATCTGCTGTATATAAGGCAAAATGCCCTATCGCTGTGCTCCACTCCAGCCCCTATTTAATTTAATTTTTGTTTTGGAGGCCATACTGTGCTCAAGGGTTTATTCTACTCTCCGTACTCAGGAATCACTCTGGGATGCTCAAGTGACCACATGGTACAAGGAGTAACCATGGTCAGCCATGTGCCAAAGAAAGTATCATAACCTCTAGATTACCTTTCTGGTCCCAAATACATGTATTTATATATGTTACATAACATATGTCTTTTGTTGTTGTTGTTTTTTTGTTTTTTTTTTTGGTTTTTGGGCCACACCCGTTTGACGCTCAGGGGTTACTCCTGGCTATGTGCTCAGAAATCGCCCCTGGCTTGGGGGGACCATATGGGACGCTGGGGGATCGAACCGCGGTCCTTCCTTGGCTAGCGCTTGCAAGGCAGACACCTTACCTCTAGCGCCACCTTCCCAGCCCCTTGTTTTGTTTTTTATTTTTAGTCACACCCCGTGACGCTCTGGTTACTTCTGGCTATGAGCTCAGAAATCGCCCCTGGTTTGGGGGACCATATGGGACGCCAGGGATTGAACTGTGGGCCATCCTAAGTTAGCGCGTGTAAGGCAAAACCCTAACAACTGCGCCACAACTCCAGCTTCAACATATATGTATATATAACATATATATGAACTTTGAACCACCCCTAGGAGTACTCAGGGCTGAGTACTCTTGGGTCTGTGCTTAGGTATCATTCCTCATGGTGCTCAAAAAAACATATGTGGAGCCGAAGTGATGGTAGGGGATTTGCTTTGCATGTGACCAACCCAAGGTTTGATCCCTGGAATCCCATATGGTCCCCCAAAACTGCCAGGAGCAATTTCTCAGGTTAGAGCCAGGAGTAACCCCGAGCAATGCTGGGTGTGACCCAAAAACCAAACCAAAAAAAAAAAACAAAAATGCCATATGTGGTGATAGGGTCAACCACCTGCAAGGCAAGAAGAATCTTATACACTGTACTAGCTCTTTAGCGCCACCCCCCCCTTTTTTTTTTGGTTTTTGGGCCAAACCCGTGAGGCTCAGGGCTTACTCTTGGCTATGTGCTTAGAAATCGCCCCTGGCATATGAGATGTCAGGAGATAGAACTGCAGTCTGTCCTATGTCAGTGCTTGCAAGGCAAATGCCCTACGGCTTACACTACCACTCTGGCCCATTTTATTTTTAGTTATTCGAAATATTCGGGGGCTGGAAAAATAGCATGGAGGTAGGGCATGCAGAAGGATGGTGGTTCCAGTCCCGGCATCCTGAGCCTTCCAGGAGTGACTTCTGAGCGTAGAGCCAGGAGTGGCCCCTGAGTGCTGCCGGGTGAGACTCAAAAACAAACAAAAAAATTTTGTACTTGGGGGCCAGAGCTATAGCACAGCGGTAGGGTATTTGCCTTGCTCGAGGCTGACCCAGGATGGACCCCGGTTCGATTCCTGGCATCCCATTGCCAGGAGCAATTTCTGAGCACAGAGCCAGGAGTATCAGAGTACTGTTGGGTGTGGCCCAAAGACTAACAACAACAACAACAACAACAACAACTTTGTACTTGAAGACTTTTACAAAAATCATTGATAATTTTTATAATTATGTATTTAGCCATGTGAATAACTAAGAAGACCTTGGAAGAAGATAGAAGTGAAAGTTTCCAGAGTTAAATCTTGAAGAAATTTCAGAGTGTCATACCAAAAAGGAGTTCATGATGGAAGCAGGAGTAAACTTGAAGAGGTAAGAGACCCTGAAAATAGTGAGTGCGGGCCCGGAGAGATAGCACAGTGGCGTTTGTTTTGCAAGCAGCCGATCCAGGACCCAAGGTGGTTGGTTCGAATCCCGGTGTCCAATATGGTCCCCTGTGCCTGCCAGGAGCTATTTCTGAGCAGACAGCCAGGAGTCACCCCTGAGCACCGCCGGGTGTGGCCCAAAAACCAAAAACCCCTCCCCCTCAAAAAAAAAAAAAGATAATGGTGAGTGCTTTGGGAGTTGACCATGCTAGAAAAATAATAGGAAATCCCCTTTTATTTATTTAGGGCTGTGGTCATACCTAATAGTGCTCAGGGTCCTGGCTCTATGTTTAGGGATCACTCCTAGTAGGGATTGGGAAGGCCTCTGGGGTGCTGGAGATCAAACCAGTCAGCCTCGTGCAGGTAGGCACCTCGCTGTACTACTGCTTTGTTCACAGAACAGGCAACACTTTTATGGTCAACACTGCGTTAGGAGACTGGAGAGATAGTACAGCTGGTAAAGCATTGTCTCATAAGCAGCCAACCCCAGTTCAAACCCTGGTACCACATAGTTTCTTTAGCATCAAGGGGAGTGAGCCCCAGCAGGGAGTAGCCCCTGGACACTTCCAAGTGTGACAGAAAACAAAAAATAAATAAAAGCAAACCCTCCGGGCAGGAGAGATAGCATGGAGGTAGGTGTTCGTCTTGCATGCAGAAGGATGGTGGTTCAAACCCCAGCATCCCAATGGTCCCCTGAGCCTGCCAGGAGCGATTTCTGAGCGGGGAGCCAGGAGTAACCCCTGAGCACTGCCGGGTGTGACCCAAAACAAACAAATGAAAAAAGCAACCCTAAGTATCCACCTATGGCCACATAGGGCTAGTTCCTAGTTCGGAGGGCTGGAGCACATGCTTCGCATGAGAAAGGTTGGAGTTCAATCCCCAGTACTGCATAATGCACCCCAGACACCTTCAGACATTACCTCAACTCCAAGCAGAGAATATAGTCTCTGTTTTGTTTTGTATTCTTGTTTGTTTGTTTTTTGGACCACATCCGGTGACGCTCAGGGTTTACTCCTGGCAATGCGCTTGGAAATGGCTCCTGGCTTGGGAGACTATCTGGGACGCTGGGTGGGGGGGGGAATTGAACCCCAGTCATCCTAGGTTAGCCACATGCAGACAAACACCTTACTGCTTGCGCCAACACTCTGGCTCCAAGAGAATGTAGACTCTGAACACTACTGGGTGGGACCAAAATCAGATAAAGAAGTATCCGTCTAGTCTAGAGCTGGAGATGTGGCTCAGAGCATAGAGTGCATATCTGACTTATAGGTATGGGTGGCGTCCTTGTATCAACCCCTGACTACCGCCCCCACCTCACACCCCAAGTATTCAACTGGACTTCAAGGAAGATTATCAATGCTCAGAGTCAGAATGAGCCTGAATTGGAGAAAATACACATATCTGCCTAAGTCACTGCTTTGACTGAGGAAATCCTTACATATTCTCAGAGGTCACCTTAGGAGCTCCTGAAAACCTGAAGGAAGTTTCTGTCCTGGGACCAGAACGATAATACAGCAAACAGGGCATTTGCCTTGTGTGCAGACAACCAAGTTATCCCCCCACCACAACAAACATGACACTTTCCATCCTCAAGGCCACATGAATGGGACGCCGGGGGACAACAGCAAACACTCACACACACTTTCTTTCCACTGCCCTCCTTTCTCCTTCCTCTCTTGTCCCTTTCTGTTTGTCTTTGGGCCACACCACTGACGCTCAGGGGTTACTCCTGGCTATGCTCTCAGAGATTGCTCCTGGCTCGGGGGACCCAATGGGACAGCGGGGGGTCAAACTACGGTCCGTCCGAGGCTAGCGCGGGCAAGGCAGAGACGCGCCACCGCTCGGCCTCCCCGCAGTGGTCCTCAAACTATGGCCGGCGGGCCACATATTGTACTTGTATCTGTTTTGTTTCTTCATTGCAAAATAAGATATATGCAGTGTGCATAAGAATTCGTTCATAAGTTTTGTTTTTACTATAGTCAGACCCTCCAATGGTCTGTTGAAAAAGTTTGAGGACCCCTGCTTGGCGTGTCCGAGCGCACTCCACTCTGCCTGGGCGCAGCTGGCCATCTCCGGGGCCGGAGCTCGGCTTGCACTGCCCGAAACGGTCGCCAGGGGCCGCCGTGCTCTTTGTTTTGCTCGGGCCGGGTCGGCGCGCGGGCCGCAGCGCGCATGCTCCGCCCTTCGCCGCGCGCCGGGAGCGACGAGGAGTTTGGCGGCGGCCGCGGCGCGGAGGGAGGTCGGTGGCGGGGCCGGGCGGAGGGCGGAGGGCGGCGGGCGGGCGCGGCCGGGAGCGGGGGGCGTCGGGGCCCGCCAGCGCCGTGCGGCCCGGAAAGCCGGCGGGGCCGCGGGCGACTCGCGTGTCCGGGCTGCGCCGGCGCCTGGCGGCGACTCTCCGGCCTCTGCCCGCCTGGGCGCCCGCGGGACCCGCGCGCCACCCGCTGCCGGCGGGAACATTCGAACGGCCGCGGACACTGGGGACACGCGCGCCCCTGCCCGCGCCCCGGGCTGTCATTGGCTGCTTTGCTTGGGGCCACTCAACAGCACTCGGGGTCCTCGGGGCTCTGCGCTCAGGAATCGCCCGGCAGGCTCGGGGACTGCGTGGGACGCCGGGGGTCGAACCCGGGTCTGGCCGGCCGGTGGGCCACGTGCAAAGCGCGTGCTGTGGCTCCGGCCCGGTGGAGTGCTTGCGGAATTGGTGCTCGGAGCAAGTAAGAGTGAGTGGTGCGTCCCGGCTGGTGTGCGTCTGTGTGTGTGCTGTGCAGGTCTCAAGAATTGGGGGATCGCTGCATTCTGCCCTGCCAGGGAGGGTGATTTTTGGGGGGATCACGCCCGGCAGCGCTCAGGGGTTACTCCTGGCAGGCTGCGGACCCTATGGGATACCGGGATTCGAACCGCCGTCCTTCTGCATGCAAGGTAAATGCACTGCCTCCATGCTGTCTCTCCAGCCCCTGGTGAGCTTTTGTTTTTAAGGAACTTGAGGAGTGCAGGGCCACAGTCCATGCGGACGTGTGCTGGAGAGAGTCAGGGAGAGGTGAAGTAGCCACTGGGGTTTGCTGCGTCTGGACCAGGACACTGCAGGATGGAGGGGACAGGTGTCACCCAGGAAAGATGGTGGGACAGAGTCTGGATAAGCTGTGGGTTCTTTAAGGCCTCTGTTGAGAGAGAAGACAATGAGAACAAGCATCTCTGGGCTTTGCCCTTCCTGCACCACCTGGATCCGGCCTCTGAGAGTGAGATGACGCCCTACTGAACGGTGGGGCCCACACTTGAGAGTGAGTGCTCCCACAGTCGGGCTCTGTGACACAGCGGTCCTGACGTGTGCTGGTAGCAGCAGCTCCTTTCCCCCTGGAGAAAGTGTCGAACACGCTTAACAGCACCGGCTCTGTTAAGAGAAGGGAACCCAAGGAGAGCTGGGCAAGGCCTGGCGACCCGATGAGGGAGTGAGTGAGCCTGCCCTTGGCGATCTTCTCACAGAGATTCTCTGTCTCTGGGTGGAGTGTTTGCCTCCTGCTGGGAACAGGCTGGCTTGGGGTTGGGTGGTTGTGTGAGCAGACTGTCTCCCATCTATGCCTTGAGACTGGCGAGGTAAAAGGAGATCACAACAGGAAATGTAGGACCTTAGAAGACTGCATATCCCGAGTGTCTTTCACCAAATGCAGTAACTGAGTCCTAAATGGAAGTGGGGAAGGGGATGCTCTGACCCTGGTAGGCAGCGAACCAGACACTTCACTTCAGGAGCCCATTCCTGCCCTCACACCTGGCAGTACCCACCTGATGTGCAATGCTGATGGCTCAGTACTCTGGTAACCAGTCCTTCAGCTGGTGGGTGTGGGGTGCCATTATTGTATTGGGTCACTCACTAGATAAGAGCTTCATCTTTCTTGCCTGATCTCTCTGTTCTTGTTTTATCTTCTTTTTTTTTTTTTTTTTTTTTTTTTTTTGGTTTTTGGGCCACACCCTGTGACACTCAGGGGTTACTCCTGGCTATGCGCTCAGAAGTTGCTCCTGGCTTCTTGGGGGACCATATGGGATGCCGGGGGATCGAACCGCGGCCCGTCCTAGGCTAGCGCAGGCAAGGCAGACACCTTACCTCCAGCGCCACCGCCCGGCCCCCTTGTTTTATCTTCTAAAATAAAATTTTAGAAGGAGATTGAGCAACTCATACTTATTCTCCTATGCCCACTCCAGACTTGTCCACTACAGGTCAGCCCAGGCCAGTGAGCTGACAACTCTTCGTCCCTCTTGCTCTTTCACTTACTATCATGTTGTGAGCCCTTTTCCATCTTTTCTTTTTTTGTTTGGTTTTTGGGGTTGCACCAGGCAATGCTCGGGGCTACTCTGGGGGGGGCTGTATGGAATATCAGGCATTGAACCACAGCTGATCAAATGCAAGGCAGGTCTTTTACCTTCCATACTATCTATCTTATTCCCCCACCTAATCTTTTGTTATTGTTTTTGAATTTGGGGCACACTGGCTCTCTGTGTAGGGATCACTTTTTTTGGGGGGGCCACACCCATTTGACGTTCAGGGGTTACTTCTGGCTATGCTCTCAGAAATCGCCCCTGGCTTGGGGGGGACCATATGGGATGCCGGGGGATCGAACTGCTGTTCTTCCTTGGCTAGCGCTTGCAAGGCCGACCTTGCCTCTAGCGCCACCTTCCGTGCCCCAGGGATCACTTGGAACCATTTGTAGTGGCAAAGTTTGAACCTGGGCTGGCCACCTGCAAAGAAAATGCCCTACCCCACTGTACTATCATTTAATCACAAACCTGGAAGTCTCTGGCAAGCCTACCTAGAATTCCCTGGGTTTTGTAAGATTAAAAAAAATTTTGTGGTGCCGGAGAGATAGCATGGAGGTAAGGCGTTTGCCTTTCATGCAGAAGGTCTTAGGTTTGAATCCCGGCGTCCCCTATAGTCCCCTGTGCTTGCCAGGAGCAATTTCTGAGCATGGAGCCAGGAGTAACCCCTGAGCACTGCCGGGTGAGACCCAGAAACAAAAAAAAAAAAAAAGAATTTTGTGTCCTTTTTTATTTATTTATTTATTTTGTTTGTTTGTTTTTGAGTCACACCAGAGGCACTCCTGGCTCTGAGCTCAGAAATTGCTCCTGGCAGGCACAGGGACCACATGGGACGCAGGGATTTGAACCAGGGTCTGTCCTGGATTATCTCTGTGCAAGGCAAACACCCTACCGTGGTGCTCTCTCTCTGACCCATTGTTTCCTCCTCTATTCACTCTTGGCATCCACTGTACTGGTACATGCAAGACCTGAGCATTGCCAGGCCCAAACACACTCACCCCAAACAAACGAGTACCGATTTAGCGCTGAGGATTAAACTTCTTTCTGGTCTCACTCTTGCACTAGTTTTTTAAATTTTTAAGTTTTGCTTTTTGGGCCACATGTGGTGGTGTGGTGCTCAGGTACTCCAGAGACTCCAGGAGTCTCTTGTGGGAAGCTCTGGAGACCATGTGAGATATTGATATCAAACCAAGCTGGCCAAGGCAAATACCATCCCCAAGTGCTATGTGACTCTGATCCCAGCGAAGTCGATTTTCTGAGAATGCTCTAAGAGTACTTAGGGAATGAATTACTGGTTTGAATGCTTATTGCATATTGGACTCTTGCAAAGTTCTAAACAAACTATTTTTTTAAATTTTTTTATTTTGAATTATGAGAACAAAGATGCAAAGAAAGAGGATAAGGTAAAGTTACAGTGGAAGGACAATCACCCATAACGTAGTTCTCAGAAGAAGTCCCCTTGCTGATATCTTAACTTTGAACTTTCAGCCAAAGAACATGAAGATAAATAAAACAGAATCCATGTACAATTACTTTGTCCCTCAAGTTCCCAGATTGTAGCACATTATAATATTTCTTAACAGCACACAAGCTAATCTAAAGCCATAAAACTTACGTAACTCCTTAAACATTAGAGGCATAGTATTTTTACATTTCTATGTGCATGCATATTAGCTGAAGTTAACCTCAAATTTTTGGTGGTTTTTTTTTAAGGATTAGAGTCAAAGGAGCACAGTAAAAACGTTGTTAGAGTGGCAATTGTTGTTTGCATAGGCCCACCAAAATATGAGAGGCGTGGAAAGGAATAACCTTGGCCTAAATACAAAGAGATCCTACCCCTGAAGTTTCCTGGCATAAGACCAACTCTAGGCTCCAGGCAAGTTATCATCCAATCCAAGACGTTGTCTGTAGTGCCAACACACTTTTCACACAGTCTCTGTTGTTGGTATCATGTTTCTGTATTAAAGATCCTGGAATCTGCATATCCTACATTGAAGTCAGGATGTGGAGCGTCTTCTCATTTCACCTCACCATTAAAAGGCAGTGCAGGAAGCCCTGTCCTGTAAGCAGGTCATTGTTGTTGTTAAGTCTTCTCAGTGTTAAGGGAAGTCACTTTTGAGCAGGTCAATGTCTGAGCAGTGGTAGGGCCTTCCGTGGTAGAGGATTGCTTCCAGGTGATGTTATAGACAAACCTGGATGTTTCGTGGCTGGCTTCCCTGGTTCAGGGGTGAATGGAAAATGCCCTTTCTTCTGAGCCCTGTGCTAGGTCATTATGTCAATGTTCAGGGTGTAAGGTCCCTTTGCACTACAAGATTTGTGTATTCCAATCTCTATTAGATAGGATCTTATTTGCATGTATAGTATTTTCTCATTTTAATGTGCCTATGCAAAAAAGGAGCAATGCCACGTGGCGTTATTGGTGCATATGGGGGATATAAGAACAAGTCCAATAATCCCCATGACATGGTTCAATCATAAGCATTAAAGTGGGGGACTCTTTCAACAAAATTCCTTGTTGAACAGCTCATAAAGAGAAGATAAAAAGTGGTTAGAATCGTCATTGTATAAGAGAATATTTAGTGGGACCGGAGAGATAGCACAGCGGCCTTTGCCTTGCAAGCAGCCGATCCAGGACCAAAGGTGGTGGGTTCGAATCCCGGTGTCCCATATGGTCCCCTGTGCCTGCCAGGAGCTATTTCTGAGCAGACAGCCAGGAATAACCTCTGAGCAAAGCTGGGTGTGGCCCAAAAACCAAACAAAAAAAAAAAAGAGAGAGAATATTTAGTAAGACTTATAGTTGTCAGGGAAAAACAAAATATTCTAAAGACATACTTGTCCATTTTATGTCTTTTGAAACAGTTCAGGGTTGTTACACACAATTCACGGCTTTGGTCTGTGATTAGGATTGTGCAATACTGAAGTTAAAAAGAGTAATGTGGGTTAGTGATGTTTGGGTGAGAGAGTTAAGGAGTAAAAATGAGCTTTGAAGGGGAGTGGGAAAGGGCAGAATACAAAACGGACATTCTGGATATGCAAAACATAAAGATAAGGAATACTCTTAATACAAGCAGTGCTAGTGCCCCCGAGCGGTGTTCTAGATGCAGAGTGGTCAGAAATTGCCAGTGACAAACGTGCAATCGAGCAAATCTCAGCACACCCCAAGTTAAGACCAACCATTTCTGGCAGCCTGGGCTGCCACTCCAGAAGGCCTGGCAGAAGAGGGGAAGGCTGGGAGCCTATCAAGGCTTCCAGCGCAGCCAAGATAGGGAAAAGGCCTTCCACATGGGGTCTCCCAAACTTTAATTTATATATTTGTTATTTTTATTGTTTGGGTTCATATCTAGCAGTGGCTCAAGGGTTACTCCTGGCTCTCCACTCAGAAGACACTTCTCACAGGGCTTGGGGCCACATGTAATGTTGGGATTGTACATACAAGGTATCATACAAGGTACACACCCTATCCCGTTCTACGTTCTCTCTAGCACCAAACTGTTCTTTCTTTGGGGGGGGGGGTCACACCTGGCTCTGCTCTCAGAAATTGCTCCTGGAAGGCTCAGGGGCCCATATGGGATGCTGAGATTTGGACCACCATCTGTCCTGGATTGGCTGTGTGCAAGGCAAACGCCCTACTGCTGTGCTACTTCTCTGGCCTCTGTTTTCTTGTTATTGTTTTATTTTGATTTTAATTTGTTTTTTGTATTTTTGGGCCATACCTGGTGATGCTTAGGAGTTACTCCTGGCTATTCACTCAGAAATCGCTCCTGGCTTGGGGGGCCATATGAGACTTCGGGGATCAAACCAAGGCTTGTCCTGGGTCAGTTGTGTGCAAGGCAAATGCCACACGGCTGCGCTATTGCTCCAGTCTCTTTAATTTTTAATCTTATGTAATTTTTGGGGCCCACACCCAGCAGTGCTCCTGGCTCTTGAATTACTCCTTGTAATTACTCTTTGTAACCATATGGGATGCTGGGAATCGAACCAGGATCTGCCCTGAGCAAGGAGGCCGTACCCATTTTACTGTCACTCCAGCCCAAACTGTTCCTCTTCAGGACAGCACTTAGGTAGTTGTGGCATCATTTCCTGTATGTATGCAGCTCACAGAGGTGATAGCTGCTGGCTCCCTGTGGTCACGTGCCCAGGGTAAGCTTGCAAGCCAAATATGGCGAACATTCCTCTGTGTCTTTGATGTTTGTTTTTGGGCCACACCCGGCAACGCTCAGGAGCTACATCTGGTGATGCTGAGGGGTTACTCCTGGCTATGTGCTCAGAAATTGCCCCTGGCTTGGGAGACCATCTGGGACACTGGAGGCTTGACCCGCAGTATGTCCTAGGCTGGTGTGGGCAAGGCAGATACCTTACCCTGTGCATCACCGCTCCAGCCCCTCCCTTTGTTTTTGAGCCTCACCCAGCAATGTTCTCTCAGGTTCTTCCTGGCTGTGTACTCAGGAATCACGTCTGGCCTTCTAGCGAACCATACGGGTGTCAGAGATTGAACCTAGGTGAACTGCATGCCAGGCAAGTGTCTCATCCGTGATTATCTTTCAGGCCCAGTAGCCCTGGGTTCCCATTTTCTTTGTTGCTTGCTTGTCCCTAATCTCTTCATGGAGAGGGGAGGTAGACTTGATGAAATGAGAACACTGGGAGAAGGAGCAGTAGCGCAGGGGGTGAGGGTGTTTGCCTGGCATACAGCTGACCCAGGTTTGGTTCTCTGGTTCCTGGCATTCTGTATGGTCCGCCGAGCATGCCAGGAGCGATTTCTCAATGCAGAACCAGGAGTCACCCCTGAGCAGCACTGGGTATGGCCAAAAAAAAAGCAAGAGCTGTGGGTTTTTTTGTGTTTTTTTTTTGTTTGTGGTACTGGGATTGAACCCAGGGATCTGCGCATGTGAGACAGTGGCTCTGCTGCTGAGCTGTGTGTATCCTGACCCGAAGGCTTTGAATATCATTTGGGCTGGATATTAAATAAGGAGCTGGGTAGAATATCTCTATCCCTCGCTGTCTTGGGAAAGGCTTTGAGAATTTGGGGGAGCCAAAGGGACTGGAACTTAAGTTCAGTTGTTCTTGCCACCCGTAGTGGATTTCCTTTTCCCTCTTTTATAACATCTAATGTTAGTGGCCAAGGAGATGATTCAGAGGACTGGAGTGTTGGAGCTGGTAGATTGGAGTGATAGTGCATTGGGTAAAGCACTTGCCTTTGCTTACAACCAAGGCAGGTTTGATCCTCGACATCCCATATAGTCCCCAAAGCCTGCCAGGAGTCATTTCTTAGTGCAGATCCAGGAGTAATTCTGAGCTCCACCGGATGTGCCCCCCCAAAAAATAAATATTTGTTTGGCAGGGCCAGAGCATCCCTTACGGCTTACGGTCTCCAGACCACCCTGAGCACTACTGCCAGGAGTGATTCTTGAGTGCAGAGCCAAGAGTAACCCCTGAGCATCGCAAGGTGTGGCCCCTCAAATAAAATTTGTGTGATAACTGCTGTTTAGATGTTAATATAAGTGTAGTTGCAGTTTATTAAGTGCTCAAGAAAGCTAGACTTTTAGGTGGAGGTGGGAGGTGAGGCTACCCCTGGGTTCGCGGGCTACTCCTGGCTCTGCTCAAGAGAGCAACAGGACTTGAGTGACAGTAGCTGGCAAGGCAGGGCATTTGCCATTTGCCTTGCATGAGGTTGGCCTAAGTTTGATCCCAGGCATCCTATATGGTCTCCTAAGCCCACCAGGAGTGATTCCTGAGTGCAGCCATGAATAACTCCTCAGCATCACCAGATATGCCCCCCCCAAACAAAACAAAACAAATGACCAACCGCTAGTGATGCTTTGAGGACTGTACATGGTCCAGTGCTACTTACTGGGAATTGAACTAGGTTGGTCACATGCAAGGCAAGTAGCTCACCCCTTACTATTGTTCTGACCGCAGGAGGGACACTTTTTGTTAAAGGACACTAGTGGGCTGGTTTGAGGTGTTTGTTTGTTTTGTTTTTTGCTGCTTTTGGGTGGGAGGTACACCCTACCAGTATTCAGGGATTTTACTCCTGTCTGTGCATTCGGGAATCGCTCCTGGCTGTACTCGGGACCATGTGTGGTATCAGACTGGGTTACAGTTTGTAATGCAAGAACCTAACCACTCTAGGCTTTGATTTTATATAGTGGCAGCAGGTGGTTTTTTTTTTTTTTTTCTTTTTTTTTTGACTTTTAGTTTTGGACCATACCCGGTAATGTTCTGTTCTCAGGAATCACTCCTTACTGGGCTTGGGGGGGACCATATGTGAAACTGAATACGCAAGCGCCTTCCCTATTGTACAGTGTTTCAACCCTAATGACAGTCATTTTCTTTTTTCTTTTTTTGGGGGGTCACACCCAGCAGATCTCAGGGGTTACTCCTGGCTCTACACTCAGAAATCACTCCTGGTAGGCACGGGGACCATCTGGGATGCCGGGATTCAAACCACCAACCTTCTGCATGCAAGGCAAACAAACGCCTTACTGCTATGCTATCTCTCCGGCCCCAGCAGTCATTTTCTTTAAAAAAAAAAAAAAAGAGTTGGTGCCAGAGAGATAGCATGGAGGTAAGGCGTTTGCCTTGCATGCAGAAGGACGGTGGTTTGAATCCCGGCATCCCATATGGTCCCCTGTGCCTGCTAGGGGCGATTTCTGAGCATAGAGCCAGGAGTAACCCTGAGCGCTGCCGAGTGTGACCCCCCCCCCCCCAAATAAGTGTCTGCACCCATCAGAGTGGATACCTGGATGTCTATTCTAGCTCAGTGTTTAGTGGAATATGCTTTGTTGGGGATTAAATTTAGGACTCCCGCATACAAAGCATGTATTCAATCCTTTGATATGTCTCTCTTACCCTGGAGTCTCCTTCTTTTTTTTGGTTTTGGGGCCACACTATATGGTGCTCAGGAGTTACTTCTGACTCTGCTTAGTGATGTCTCCTGATGATGCTCTGGGAGATAAAGAGGGTTCTGAGGATTGAATCCAAGTTTGCTGTGAACAGGCAAGCATCTTTCTCTGCCACTTTCTCTTATTTGGGCAGCTCTCTGACTTGTGAGCCATCTCCCTGATCCCCATAGTCTTTATTTATTTTTTTTTTTTGTAATCATTAGATCTGTTACATCACATATCTTTGGTTTTTTTTTTTTTTTTTTTTTTTGGTTTTTGGATCACACCCGGCGTTGCTCAGGGGTTACTCCTGTTTGTCTGCTCAGAAATAGCTCCTGGCAGGCACGGGGGACCATATGGGACACCGGGATTCGAACCAACCACCTTTGGTCCTGGATCGGCTGCTTGCAAGGCAAACACCGCTGTGCTATCTCTCTGGGCCCATATCTTTTGTTTTTCATGTAAATGTATTGTTTTTTTTTAAAAAAGTGAATGATGGGGCCAAAGAGATACCATGGAGGTATCATGCAGAAAGGTGGTTGGTTCGAATCCCGGCGTCCCATATGGTCCCCTGCACCTGCCAGGAGCTATTTCTGACTGTGAAGCCAGGAGTAACACCTGATCGCTGCCGGATTTTGGTGTTTGGGTCATACCTGGCAACGCTCAGAAGTTATTGGCTTCACACTCAGAAATCGACCCTGGCAGGCTCTGTGGACCATATGGGATGCCGGGATTCAAACCAACATCCTTCTGCATGCAAGGCAAATGCCTTACTGCTGTGCTATCTCTCCGGACACAATGGCCATTTATTTTTTGGTTTTTTTTATTTTTTTGTTTTTTTTTTTTTTTTTTTGGTTTTTGGGTCACACCCGACGGAGCTCAAGAGTTACTCCTGGCTATCTGCTCAGAAATAGCTCCTGGCAGGCCCGGGGGACCATATGGGACACCGGGATTCGAACCAACCACCTTAGGTCCTGGATTGGCTGCTTGCAAGGCAAACGCTGCTGTGCTATCTCTCCGGGCCCACAATGGCCATTTCTTTTTTTTTTTTTTTGGTTTTTGGGTCACACCTGGCAGTGCTCAGGGGTTATTCCTGGCTCCAGGCTCAGAAATTGCTCCTGGCAGGCACAGGGGACCATATGGGGCGCCGGGATTCGAACCGATGACCTCCTGCATGAAAGGCAAACGCCTTACCTCCATGCTATCTCTCCGGCCCCACAATGGCCATTTCTAATATAGCATTTGGTTGTTTTTTCCAGGACAGAAAAATGCCGCCCAAACGTATTGCTAAAAAAAGATCACCCCCAGAAGATGCCCTGCCAAAAAGCAAGAAGGTGAAAGGTAAGTTGGCCTTAGCCTTTATCTTATTGTGGGTATCACTCTGGAGCCCCAGAATCTAGAATTGGCCTTCCTTCTCCCTGACATTTGAAGCTCAGAGGCCTAGAACTCCACGAACGCAGCTGGAAGATCTGCCTTAGCTTATTTCTGACACTCTGGAAATCCTAAAGGGCCAGAGAATTGTCTCAGCTCTCAGGGAGCACAGGCAAAACAGGGAGGTAGACCCTATGAGTTGGGCCAGTGCACACTGTTTTCTGATTAGCACCATTGATTCCAAAGCTTGGGTTCAAATTCTTGTTCAGCTACACTCTAGCTCTGTCCTTCTGGGCAAGTCCTTTAACTTTACTGGGCTGCTGTGAGCTTCCAGAGAAAGTGCTGGCAGCATTTGCATGGGTCAGCAGTGGGTTTCCTTCTCATAGGGGTGGTGGTGGTGGAGGGAACCACGTCTGGTGTGGGAGGGGGCAGCCCGGACCCACACTCAGACAGTGTCTGTCTTTTGCAGACCGTCGTAACCAGGCAGTGAGGGCCGTTGCCTCCCACCGAGTTCCAGGCGCCCACTCCTGCCAAGGTGCCTGCAGGCCTAGCCCCCCTGACCAGAAAACCAGACCAGGTGGCTCTCTGCCCTGTGCATCCAGGCAGCTGTGTCCACACCCTGGAGAGGTGGACGCCTTTGGCAGTCTGGGGTCCGGGCGACCACTATTGGCAAGCAGGCGGCCCTATGCTATATCCTCTGCTTGGCACTTACCTCTCTGCACACTTACCTGTTGGCTCCTGCTTTTGCCACTTCTCTGGCCACCATTCGCCGGTGTGGATTTGTCCGGGACTTACAGGGCTTGAGGGTGAAGGTCAAGGACCTTATTCACTTATTTGGACTCACAGCAGGGCTGCTTATTAGCCCTCTAAATGCTTAGCATCTCTGAGGTGATTTCATTTTCCTGCTAGATGTGGAAGGTGTGGACATAATTTCTTTTTGGGTTTTGTTTTGTTTTTGTGTGTTTTTTTTGTTTTGAGCCACACCCAGGACTGGATTTAGTCCTGGCTTTGCCCTCAGGGATGGACCCAGGGTTGGCCACATGGAAGACCAGTGCCCTACCCACTGTACTATTTTGTCTGGACCCCCTAGCAGATGTCCATCATTCTCTGGCCATCGATGCATTACTTCAGGAGCCACGAGGGCTATACCCTGAGGCATGTACGTCCCATGGTGGACAGGGGACCAAGATACTGTCCACTGCTTGAACTTCAGCCCTGTGACCTATTCTCTCCAGTCCTCTATTGTTCTTTTGGGTCACATCTGGCAGCATTCGGGTTACTCCTGACTCTGCACTCAGAAATTACTCCTGACAGGCTTGGGGGATCATTTCGGATGCTGGGGTTCGACTGTGTGCAAAGCAAAATGCCTTACCCACTGTACTGTTGCTGTGGCCGTAGCCCTCTGTTTCTTTGGGATTTTTTTGTTTGTTTTTAGATTTTTGGGCCACACTGGTAGCACTCAGGGTTTACTCCTAACTCTGCACTAAGAAATCACTCCTGGGCCCGGAGAGATAGCACAGCTGTGTTTGCCTTGCAAACAGCTGGTCCAGGACCTAAGGTGGTTGGTTCGAATCCCGGTGTCCCATATGGTCCCCCATGCCTGCCAGTAGCTATTTCTAAGCAGACAGCCAGGAGTAACTCCTGAGCACCACTGGGTGTGGCCCAAAAACCAAAAAAAAAAAAAAAAAAAAATCACTCCTGGGGCCAGAGTGATGGTACAAGTGGTAAGGCGTCTGCCTTGCCCATGCTATCCTAGGACAGACAGCAGTTCTATCCCGTCGTCCCATATGGTCTCCCATTTGGTGTGGCGAAAGAAAGAAAGAGAGAGAAAGAAGGGAGGGAGGGAGGAAAAGAAGGAAGGACGGAGGTGGGAGAGAGAGAAAGAAAAAGGAGGAAGGGAGGGAGGGTGGGAGGGAAAGAAAAGGAAAGAAAAAGAAATCAGGCCTGGAGAGATAGCACAGCGGCATTTGCCTTGTAAGCAGCCGATCCAGGACCAAAGGTGGTTGGTTCAAACCCCGGTGTCCCATATGGTCCCCTGTGCCTACCAGGAGCTATTTCTGAGCAGACAGCCAGGAGTAAGCCCTGAGCACTGCCGGCTGTGCCAAAAAACAAAACAAAAAAAAAAGAAAAGAAATGAAAAGAAAAAGAAATCACTCCTGGCAGATTTGGGGACCATATGAGATGCTGGGGATTGAACCTGGGTTGGCCCCATGCAAGACAAACACCCTACCTGCTGTGCCCTAGCCCTCTGGTTTTATTTATTTATTTATTTATTTTGGTTTTTGGGTCACACCCCGCAGTGCTCAGGGGTTATTCCTGGCTCCAGGCTCAGAAATTGCTCCTGGCAGGCACGGGGGACCATATGGGCACCGGGATTTGAACCGATGACCTCCTGCATGAAAGGCAAACGCCTTACCTCCATGCTATCTCTCCACCCCTTATTTATTTATTTTGGGGATTTTTTGTTTGTTCGTTTTTTGGTTTTTGGGATGCATCCGGTGATGCTCAGGGGTTACTCCTGCCTATGCGCTCAGAAATCACTCCTGGCTTGGGGCACCATATAGGATGCCAGGGGATTGGACCTCAGTCTGTCCTAGGTCAGCCATGTGCGTGGCAAACACCTTACCACTCCACCACTGCTCCAGCCCCTAGCTCTCTGGTTTTATCTTCATAAAAAAACCCTTTGAGATAGGCACTTTGGTGACCCCCATTTCAAAGATGAGGAAACACCAGGCTCCTGAAGGTCATGCTGATATATTGTACTGAAGCAGGGATGGATCACGGGTGTGTGACCTCGGTGCTCAGTCAGTGACTTCACCCTCCTGTCATCCCACACATTTTCGGGCTGACTTCTTCCCCCTTTAGTCTCACATAGGTCCCACAGAACAGAACCCGGTTTGGTGCTGACACTGGGCCAGGGTGATGTGGGCCAGCTGGGACTGGGTGAGAGTGTGCTGGAGAGGAAGAAGCCCGCCCTGGTGCCCATTCCGGAGAATGTTGTACAGGCAGAGGCTGGAGGCATGCATACTGTGTGTCTGAGCAGAAGTGGCCAGGTAGGTTTGGGGCTGCATAGGACTAGACAGATTCTGGATTGGATATGGGAGGGCATGAATGGATGGAAGGAAGGAATTTGGGGCATGAGCTAAAAGCTACACATATTTACTCTGTGGGGATGGAACTGGGAGGGACCTAATGTGAGTGGACTGAGCCTAGGTTTTGCACTAATGGGGTCCTTCTGAACACAGGTCTACTCATTTGGCTGCAATGATGAGGGTGCCCTTGGAAGAGACACGTCCGTGGAAGGCTCAGAGTCAGTCCCTGGGAAAGTAGATCTGCTGGAGAAGGTGGTACAGGTGTCAGCAGGAGACAGTCATACAGCAGCACTCACTGAGGATGGCCGAGTTTTCCTGTGGGGCTCCTTCCGGGTAAGACGGGGTCTGAAAACTGCCTGGAGACTGGTAGGCAGAATAAACTTGATGGATTCCCCCGAAAGAACCCATCTCCTGCCCCCACCAAAGCATGCAGAAATAAAGGCTCAGTGAGGTACGGCCCATTCCCAGGAGTCTGGTGTCTCATTGGTGCCTTTCACACTTGCAGTTGATTTCTTGAGTCAATGTTAAGGAACTGTGTGTCTCTGGAGAAGAGGCTGGGTCGGGCGGCTTTGGAGACAGACTATTCCAGAAAGTTAGCTTTGTCTCCTCCCCATCCCTTGCAGCTTCCCCCTCGCCAGCCTTCATGCATATCGCAGGGTTTTTCGTTTGATTTTGGGGACACAGCCAACTGTGCTCTGGACTTACGCCTTCTTGGTTCTGAGCTTCTGGGATCACTCTTGGCAGTGCTCAGTTATCAATATGGGGTGCCAGAGATCGAATCCAGGTCAGCACTGTACTTTTGCTCCAGCCCACAGTAATTTTCTGTTCTTGACAGTATGTGAAAATCTCACAACTCAGGATTTTTATGTTTGTGTTTGGCCCACAATGGTGGTAGTGGTGCTCAGGCCTTAGTCCTGGCTTTGTATTCAGGGATCATCACCTGACAGGATTGGAGGAACATACCGGTGCTGGACTCAAACCCAAGTCAGCCACATGGAAGGCAAGTGCCCTATCCACTGAACTCTTTTCTTTGACCTTGTAACATCTCAGAACATCAAGGGCAGTGAAGAGTTTAAGACTAAACACAAAAATTGTTTTGTTTCTTTTGGGAGCCATACTGACATGTAGGTGCGTCTGCTGTTCAGGTAAACACCCTACAGCTGTGCTATCGCTCCAGCCCCAGCCTTTGCCTGTTATTTTATTGCAAGTAACAGACCATGTATGATTCTGTTCGTGTTTCAGTATGTGACCTGGTTCTTGTCCACCTCTGCATCCCCTATGGCGTTCTTGCCCTTCCTCAGTCAGCCTTGCATTTGATTAGACACCCACTTCCCCCTCCCAGGACAATAATGGTGTGATTGGACTCTTGAAGCACGTGAGGATGAGCATGGTGCCCGTGGAGGTAGAGCTGAGTATGCCTGTGGTGAAGGTGGCCTCAGGTGAGTCTGCAAGGTTCTGGGGAGTTGCTGGGGAGCATTATTTGGAGGGTTGACTCTGTCTTGGACTGAGAAAGCCTGCATTGCATGACTTTCTTCCTTCAGGAAATGACCATTTGGTGATGCTGACAATTGATGGTGACCTCTACACTTTGGGCTGCGGAGAGCAGGGACAGCTTGGTCGCGTGCCTGAAAAATTTGCCAGTCATGGTGGACCCCGAGGCCTTGGTAGGTTTTTGAGTCTGTATCTCTGTTAAGCAGGCCACCCCTGATAAAAGTCAGAAAGTTAGGAGAGATTGTGTTTAGGCTTCTGTGGAGCAGTAGTGATTAAGAACCTAGGTCTAAGGGCCGGAGAGATAGCATTGAGGTAGCGCATTTGCCTTGCATGCAGAAGGACAGTAGTTCGAATCCCGACATCTCATATGATCGCCCAAGCCTGCCAGGAGCCATTTCTTTTTTTTTTTTTTTTTTTTGGTTTTTGGTCCACACCCGGAGTTGCTCAGGGGTTACTCCTAGCTGTCTGCTCAGAAATAGCCAGGAACCGGGCCCGGAGAGATAGCACAGCGGCGTTTGCCTTGCAAGCAGCCGATCCAAGGACCAAAGGTGGTTGGTTCGAATCCCGGTGTCCCATATGGTCCCCCGTGCTTGCCAGGAGCTATTTCTGAGCAGACAGCCAGGAGTGACCCCTGAGCAATGCCGGGTGTGGCCCCCCAAAAAAAACCAAAAAAAAGAAAAAAGAAAAGAAATAGCCAGGAACCATTTCTGAGTGTAGAGCTTGGAGTAACCCCTGAGCACTGCCCAGTGTGACCTAAAAGCAAAAGCAAACAAAATAAAACAAAAAACTCAGGACTCAGGGCCAGAGCATCTGCACAGTAGTATGCTGTTTACCTTGCACATGGCCAACCTGGGATGGACCCAGCTTCAATTCCCAGCATCCCATATGGTCCCCCGAGTCTGCCAGGAGTAATTTCTGAGCTCAGAGCCAGGAATAACCCCTGAACGTAACTGCTGGGTGGGCCCCAAAACTAAAACCAAAAATAAAAAAAAAAAAAAGGCCAGAGACCTAAGTACTGTGATTCTTTCTTACCTTGTATGTGACTGATATAGTTCAATCCCCAGCATACCATATGGTCCCCTGAACCTTACCAGGTGTGATCCCTGAGCTCAGAGAGCTCAGAGCCCAGAGTAAACCATGTTGATGAACACTGTTGGTGGCACAAAAACAGGAGGGGGAAATATATAATACATATTTATATATAAATCATACATGATTTGGTGTGTTCCATTGAATAACTCTGATCTCAGTGATCTCAGTGATAGAATGCATGTTTTGTATGAATTTTTTTTTGTTTTTGTTTTTATTTTTGGGTCACACCCGGCAGCGCTCAGGGCTTACTCCTGACGCTATGCTCAGAAATTGCTCTTGGCAGGCTCGGGGGACCATATGGGATGCCGGGATTCAAACCACCGTCCTTCTGCATGCAAGGCAAACGCTTTATCTCCATGCTATCTCTCAGGCTCCTGTATGAGTCTTATCACCAAAAAAGAAAAGAAAGTGTCCATATTTGGCGCAGAAGGTGTGTCATAGGCGAGGCCCTCATCGCTTCATTCCTATAAAATAGAATGAAGAGTTTGTGCTTGGCCTCACTTCGGGACTTTAGCAATGGAGGAGGCACAGATAGAGTCGAGGATTATATTTCTACCACCTCCTGTGACCCTCTCTTTGCAGAACGACTCCTGGTCCCCAAATGTGTGATGCTGAAATCCAAGGGGAGCCACCGTCGTGTGAGGTTCCAGGATGTTTTCTGTGGCGCTTACTTCACCTTTGCCATCTCCCATGAGGGGCACATCTATGGCTTTGGCCTCTCCAACTACCATCAGCTTGGTGAGTCCCAATGCTAGCATTAGGCATAGCACCCTCTGGGGTCTGGATTTCAAGCTTGGGGTCCTCTGATTCCTTCAGAACCACAGTGTTGTCATCTGGAAAGTGAGACTGTGAATCTCATGGATGAGGTGGGGTTAAATAGGAGGTCAGGTCCATGAACACCTTCACACCTGACAGTGCTGTCCTATCTTTTGCCTCCCAGGAACCTCGGGCACAGAATCTTGCTTTGTACCTCAGAACCTGACATCCTTCAAGAACTCCACCAAGTCATGGGTGGGCTTCTCTGGTGGCCAACACCACACTGTCTGCATGGATTCAGAAGGTGAGGCTTGTGAATCCTACTCTGGCTGGGTGTGGAGTGTTCCCTGAGCTCAGGCTGGTCAGCTCCTGAGCTTTGGTCCTTGGACGGGCCTGAGACCTACTCAATAGGTTGGATCAGATCTGGGTCCAGGAGGTTTGGTGCTCTTTTAAATGTGGGCTCAGTGGAAGCCTCCCTAAAAACATTGGAGACTCCCCACATATACACTATGCCAAGATTGGGGATAGCTTCCCGCAGATAACTGGCTCACTGCACTTGCCTTGAACATGCCCTCTGCCATTCTTCCTCTCTCTTTTTCCCTCAGGAAAAGCGTACAGCTTGGGCCGAGCCGAGTATGGGCGGCTGGGCCTTGGGGAGGGTGCTGAGGAGAAGAGTGTGCCCACCCTCATCTCCAGACTGCCCCCTGTCACCTCTGTGGCCTGTGGGGCCTCCGTGGGGTATGCTGTTACCCAGGACGGTGAGTTGGTCTGGTGAGGGGCTGGGGATCTTGATTGTTTCTGTGTTTTGGGCCACACTCAGCAGTGCTGGGGGAGGCGTCGGGATCCTCACCAACTTCCCAGGAAGCTCTGACATATGCTATCACATGGGGCTGAGATGCAGAGATCTCCAGTTCTGAGGATGTGGTGACTCTGTTCCCGATGATCCAAAATTAGTAAACGAATAACAAGAAGGACTAGTGAGGCTTGCAGTCTCACAATGGGTAGGGTGCTTGGCTAGAGCACAGTTGACCCGGGTTCAGTCACCTCAATCAAAAGGATCCCGAGTGCAGAGCTAGCTGGTATGCCATAAAACCTTAAAAAAGGGGGGCTGGGGGCCGGAGAGATAGCATGGAGGTAAGGCGTTTGCCTTTCATGCAGGAGGTCATCGGTTTGAATCCCGGCGCCCCATATGGTCCCCCGTGCCTGCCAGGAGCAATTTCTGAGCCTGGAGCCAGGAATAACCTCTGAGCACTGCCGGGTGTGACCCAAAAACCACAAAAAAAAAAAAAAAAGGGGGGGGGGGCTGGTGAGATAGCATGGAGGTAAGGCGTTTGCCTTCCATGCAGAAGGATGGTGGTTCAAATCCCAGTATCCCATATGGTCCCCTTTGCCTGCCAGGGGCAATTTCTGAGCTTAGAGCCAGGAGTAATCCCTAAGCACTGCCAGGTGTGACCCAAAAACAAAAACAAAAAACTTAAAAAGAGGAAAGATAGCAGTAGAGTGTTTGCCTTGCACTCGGCCAACCCAGGAGGGACCTGGGTTCGATTCCTAGCATCCCCAAATGTCCCCTGAGCCTGCCAGGAGCAATTACTGAGCACATAGCCAGGAGTAACACCTGAGTACAACCAGGTGTGTTCCCCAAAACAAACAAACAAACAAAAAAAAATAAAAAAGAAAGATAAAGGATTTGAATCTAGCTCTCCAGGCTTCTGGCTCAAGCTTATCTTTCTACCCAGGGTATGGGGTGAGATTCATTTATTTATAATCAAACTCTGGCAGCTTCCCAGGGAGCTGTACTTAGAATTATATTAGGTAAAACAAAGCTTAATAGTGTAGAAAAGTCTAGGATCAGCAGACCCATGTAACCTGTGTGTGTGCACCTGAAGAAGAAAGGGACTTCACCAACCTTGAAGGCCGCGTCCACAAGCCCAGTCTATATCCGAGAGCAGTGCTAGCTATGCTGCTCTTGGACTAGAGGTGTTGGTGGGGTTGTGAGTGATCAGTCCTTGGGTCTTTGAATGTCATGCTTAAGAGGAGGGAAGCGGGGGCCAGCGAGGGGCGCTAGAGGAAAGGTGTCTCTCTTGCAAGCACTAGCCAAGGATCAGGACTGCGGTTCGATCCCCCGGCGTCCCATATGGTCCCCCCAAGCCAGGGGCAATTTCTGAGTGCTTAGCCAGGCGTAACCCCTGAGCATCAGACGGGTGTGGCCCGAAAAACCAAAAAAAAAAAAAAAGAGGAGGGAAGCCTATACTAAGGTGCAAGGACTGTGGTCTCTGATTAGCAAGGTTCCTTTTTACCCTTTACTCTTTGGCTTCTTGAGCTTCCCTCAACTCCCAGAGGCTGAGACATGACCAGGTTGCTGACAAACCAACCCCTAAGACTTCTCATTCTGGGGAGGTAGGACTGGGGATCCTAAAAATCCCATTTCTCTCTCTTGTAGGTCGTGTTTTTGCCTGGGGAATGGGCACCAACTATCAGCTGGGCACAGGCCTAGAGGAGGACGCCTGGAGCCCTGTGGAGATGACAGGCAAACAGCTGGAGAACCGCACAGTCTTGTCCGTGTCCAGCGGAGGCCAGCACACAGTCCTGCTGGTCAAGGATAAAGGACAGAGCTGATGAAGCCTCTGAGGGCCTGGCTACCAGGCCCCCCACGCCCTTCCCCCTGGAACAGGGAAGCCATGAGGACTGCAGGTTGCAGCAGGCCTCCCCGACCCTGAGCGTTCTGTCACCTCCTGCCTTTTCCCCATGAACAGAATCCTTTTCCTCTTTCTTTCTTCTTCCAGAATTGTCCTGGCACCTGCAGGATGAAGAAGGTGTGGGGATGAAGGAATATTGCTCACCCTAGAGCTATGTAGTTATCCCATCTCCTCTTCATTCCTACCTTACCTAGTCCTGGCTGAACTTGACCTACCAAAAACTTGTACTCCTGGGCCTTAGGTGCCCAATACACTGGGAAGTCAGGGTTCCCTCAAGCTCTAGTCATGTGCCATGCTTGCTGTCCTTCATAGTCAGGCAGACGATACAGTCCTCAGATCTGTCTGAGAGGACCTAGAGAAGGGATGGGGCTACTCAGATGAAGGCAACCTCATGCTAAATACTTGGTCTTGAACAGGTGTCTGGGGGACTGGGGAAGAAGGAAGTCAAGTGACCAAGAAAAAAGCCAATCAAGCACAAAGTACTCTGTCTTTTAGGCATTGCTGGTTGCACCCTACTTATTCAACTCCTTTCACCAACAAGGGCACTGAAACTGAAAGGAAACTTTGCCTGCAGGACTCACAGGCAGCAGGTGGACAATTTATTGCAATATTAAGAGTAAAGGGACAAAAAAAGAAACAGGGAGAGAAGACTGGTCCCAGAAAGGGAAGTGGAATCTAGTAGTGGCTAAGGAAAAGTTGTGGGGTTTTTTTAAAGTAAAATATTTTGGAGGGAAGAGTGAATCCTTTTAACGTTTTTATTAAATTAGAGTTTTATAAAAACAGGCAACTTGTTTTTTACACCCCTGCTTTTTTAAAGATAGCACCAGGGGCCAGAGTGATAGGGCATTTGCCTTGTATTTAGCCAATCTGGATTCAGTCCCCAGCATCCCATGTGTTCTCCAGAAGCACTAGCAGGAGTAATTCCTGAGTGCTGAGACTGGAGTAACCCCTGAGCACAGCTAGGTGTTGCCCCCAGATGAAACAACATCTAAGAAAGATAATGTCAGCATCTGCTGTAGTGGGAGGGGGAGACTCAATTCAAGCCTGTGAAGGTTAGGAATTTGGTCATAGCAAGATCCCATTGAGTACCAGTCCACTGTTGATGTGACTACCCTGACCAGTCAGGAAAGAAAGGAGTTGACTGATTTTTATCCGCATAGTTTTAGGAATTTGGAATTGTTACTTTAATTATGCTGCATAATTCAAAAGATAATGGAATAGATTTGATTTGCAGAACTGGAAAGCAGATGCAGGGCCTAATGCAGGCAACACATTCTCTACCCCTGAGTGACCTCCCTAGTTCTCGTCATTTAATATCTAATCCTGAACAAGATTTTTAGGGAACAATCTTATCTCTGGAAATACTTAAACTAAATTCTGATCTACTTGAGTAGACAGGATTGATTGGACAGTCACTCTTCAGACCAATTTATACATGAAAGTAGATTTTCTTACAGGCATTTGAGAAACCAAATCTTTTAGAACTGACCTGTAAAATGTGGGGGCTTTCTTGGTGCATATTTTTGTTTCAGGTCCCTGCTAGTCAAGCGTGGCAGGTGGCTGAGTGATGTGCCGTGCAAATACAGCAATAGACTAGTTCAGATCACAGAAAATTGTAATAGACAACACTGAAATGGGAGGCTTAAGTATAACAAGAAGGTTTTATTAGCACCAAGGTTCTTAAAGGTCTGTGATTCTTGAGAATATGAATATATACTATAAACTAATGATGTGGTATGCGATTTATTTCTCTTTGAACTTTTGGTTTGATGCAGACACATTGGCACAGGGTTGATTTCTCAGAAGGAAAACCACTTTGGGGTTTTCGTTTGTTTTTTTTTGTTTTGTTTTGGTTTTTGGACCACACCCAGCCACGCACAGGGGTTACTCCTGGCTCTGCTCAGAAATTGATTGCTCCTGGTGCTTGCTTCGGCAGCACATATACTAAAATTGGAACGATGCGAGAAGATTAGTATGGCCCCTGCACAAGGATGATACGCTAATTCGTGAAACATTCCATATTTAAAAAAAAAAAAAAAGAAATCACTCCTGGCGGGCTCGGGTATGCCGGGATTCAAACCACCATCCATCATCCTGCATCCACCGCTGTGATATTCTCTGGCCCCTAATTTTTTTTTTTTTTGGTCCACACCCATTTTATGCTCAGGGGTTACTCCTGGCTAAGCACTCAGAAATTGCCCCTGGCTGGGAGGACTATATGGGATGCTGGGGGAGGCACGCTGGGGGACTACCTGGTTCCTTCCTTAATAGTGCTTGCAAGGCAGACACCTTACCTCTAGCGCCACCTCTCTGGCCCCTAATTTTTATTATTTTGTTTGTTTTTAGGTCACACCCGGCAATGCTAAGGGTTTTTTTGGGGGGTCACACCCGGCAGCGCTCAGGGGTTACTCCTGACTCTATGCTCAGAAATCGCCCCTGCCAGGCACGGGACCATATGTGATGCCGGGATTTGAACCACCGACCTTCTGTACTCAAGACAAACACCTCACCTCCATGCTATCTCTCTGGCCCCCTATTTAAGATTTTTCATTTTTGCCATGGGTTCCCTTACTACCCAATCCACCTGTGTGTTTTGTTTCTGTGTGTACGGGTGTTGGGGGTGGGTGTCAACAGGCTGAGAGAACATAACCACTGCATTAAATTTGGATTTAATCGTTGTCACTAGATGGTTAATGATACATGGTCCGAAGGTTTAAAGGCACAGCAATATAAGGGATCCAGCCAAAGTGTAAGCCAAGGGGAAAAGTTAAACTAATGTTTAAACCAAGTTTCTCCCTCCTCCCATTCCCTTTACCTTTTTTTGTTTTGTTTTGTTTTTGTTTTTGGGCCACACCCAGTAACGCTCAGAGGTTACTCCTGGCTATGTGCTCAGAAGTTGCTCCTGGCTTGGGGGACCATATGGGACACCGGGGGATCGAACCGCGGTCCGTCCAAGGCTAGCACAGGAAAGGCAGGCACCTTACCTTTAGCGCCACTGCCCGGCCCTCCCTTTATCTTTTTTTCCAACCCATCCCAGAGTCAGTTAAGCAAGTCTTGGAGACTGAGGGGAAGCTTTCAGAATGGCCAGGAAGCTTCCACTTCTCTTAGATCTTTGACAATAGCTCCACGAGCCAGGGGTGTGTGTTTTCGATTGCATGGCAACATCCAGGATTTTGGATCCAAGCAGTACCAGGATTAATAGCATTCTGGAAGAAAACAAAATGCACTCCTCAGGACTGCTCAGAATTCTTGGACAAGGAGTTAATGTTCACATATTTATTTATTTTTTTGGTTTTTGGGCCACACCCGGTAATGCTCAGGGGTTACTCCTGGCTATGTGCTCAGAAGTTGCTCCTGGCTTGGGGGACCATATGGGACACCGGGGGATCGAACCGCGGTCCGTCCAAGGCTAGCGCAGGCAAGGCAGGCACCTTACCTTTAGCACCACCGCCCGGCCCCAATGTTCACATATTTGAGAGATCTAGCTGGGACCCATATTGGGCTGGGCTCATTGGTAGGAAACACGCATCCAAAACTTCGTCCTACTGTTAGTAGGGGATCAGGCCTTTCCAGGCACCTATCAGTTCCTTTCATCACTCCAGGACCTCTGGTTTGGGTGTGAGACTTTTTCCAATGCTTGTGGAATGGCAAGGGCCCATTTTTTTTTGTTTTGTTTCGTTTTTTGGTTTTTGGTTTTTGGGTCATCCATGCTCAGGAGTCATTCATGGCTCTATGCTCAGAAATCGCTCCTGGCAGGCTCAGGGGACCGATTCAAACTACTGACCTGCATGCAAGACAAATGCCCTACCTCTATGCTATCTCTCCAGCCCTGAACCCATTGTTTTTTGAAAAATTTTAAATATTTAGTGTGGGGGGCCAGAGTAATAGCACAGCGATAGGGTGTTTGCCTTTTTTTTTTTTTTTTTTTTTTTTTTTTTTTGTGGTTTTTGGGTCACACCCTGCAGTGCTCAGGGGCTATTCCTGGCTCCAGGCTCAGAAACTGCTCCTGGCAGACACGGGGGACCATTTGGGGCGTCGGGACTCGAACCGATGACCTCCTGAATGAAAAGCAAACGCCTTACCTTCATGCTATCTCTCCGGCCCCAGTGTTTGCCTTTTACATGGCTGACCTGGGACAGATCCATGTCCTATTCCCGGCATTTCACAAGGTCCTTGAGCCTGCCAGGAGCGATTTTTGAGCTCAGAGCCAGGAGTAATCTCTGAGTACCCCCAGATGTGACCCAAAAAACAAAAATAACTATTAGTGTGAAGAGAGCCATGTCTAATTGATAGTGCGATTTTTGAGCATAGAGCCAGGAGTAACCCCTGAGTGCTGCCGGGTGTGATCCAAAAACCAAAACCAAAAAAATAAATTAAAAAATCCCAAAACCTCATCAATAGCTCCTAGCAGGATCGGGGACCATATGGGATGCTGGGAATTGAGCCCAGGACTTTTCTGGGTTGGCTGCATGCAAGGCCCTATCATGCAATGCCCTACCATTGTGCTATCTCTCTGGCCCCTCTATATAACTTTTTGGTGGTTGTTTTGTTTTTTGGGTCACACCTGGCAGTGCTCAGGGGTTACTCCTGGTTCTACACTTAGAAATCGCTCCTGGCCAGTCTCAGAGAGACATATGAAATGCTGGGATTCAAACCACCGTCCTTCTGCATGAAAGGCAAACGCCTTTCCTCCATGTTATCTCTTCGGCCCTATTAATTAATTTTTTTATTTTAATTTATTTTTTCTCTTTTTTTGAGAGGAGAGGGGAAAGGAGAGGGAAGGGGAAGGAGGAAGAGGGTGGGAGGAGGGGGAGGGAGAGGAGGGAAATGGAGAGGGAGAGGAGAGAGGAGGAGGGAGATGAAGAGGGAGAAGAGAGAGGGAGAGGGACAGAGGCGGGGAGGGAGAGAGGGGGAGGACCCTGAATAATTTAAGGCTGGGACCAAAAAGGCAAAATTTTCACAATCCTCAGGCTGCAGAGAGATGGAAAAGAAGCAGTCCTTAATATCAATGACAATAAGTGCAAATTACTGAGGATTGCTAGTATTCATGCCATACACCCCATAGGGGGGGTTTCCCCTGAATGACTAACCATCCTTTCGTTAATTTTTTTGCTTTTTGGGCCACACCCGGTGACGCTCGGGTTATTCCTGGCTGTGCTCTAAGAAATCGTTCCTGGCTTGAGGGATCAAAAGGGATGCTGGGGATCGAACCAAGGTCCGTCCTAGGTTAGCCGCGTGCAAGACAAGTGTCCTACCACTTGTGCCACCACTCTGGCCCCTCATAATTTTTCTTAAGTCCCATAGCATTCTCCATTTTACTGACCCCTTTTTTTTATGACAAACGGGTATTCCAGGGGCTAGAGGAAGGTCTGATATGTCTTAGCTGTAATCATTCATTTACTATTTGTCTTAACGCATTTAATTTTGAGAAAGTGACACTGCTCCACACCATATGGGCTCGCTCTCCTGACTGCCAGGATATTAGAGAGGGGTGGGTGGGGCAGTGACCTCTAGTATTGGAGGTGCACCTGCTGAGTATTTTTTTTTTGTTTTGGTTTTTGGGTCACACCCAGCAGCGCTTAGGGGTTACTCCTAGCTCTACACTCAGAAATTGTTCCTGGCAGGGTCAGGGGACCATATATGATGCCGGAATTCAAACCACCGTCCTTCTGCATGCAAGGCAAACATCTTACCTCCATGCTATCTCTCTGGCCTCGCTGCTGAGTATTTTTAGGTTTTTTTGAAGACATGCTTACAATTGTCCCAAAATATCTTGTCCTAGCAGATTATTTGTTAATCCCTTAGCAAGGAGGTGTTTAATAATCCCAGAGTCTCCATCTGAATCAATCCATTTATTCCAGTCTATAGTTTCAAGTGAGCCTATACCCCCCCCCCCCATTTCATTCATTTCTGGGTTTCCATTCCAGGTCCTGAAACAAGCTCCCAATCATACAGGACCTCCTCTTCCCTTATCATGGTTCTTTTATTTTTTTGTTTTTGTTTTTGGGTCACACCCGGCAGCACTCACGGGTTACTCTTGGCTCTATGCTCAGAAATTGCTCCTGGCAGTTTCGGGGAACCATATGGGATGCTAGGATTCAAACCACTGACTTTCTGCATGCAAGACAAATGCCTTACCTCCATGCTATCTCTCCGGCCCCCCTTATTATGGTTCTATCAGTATCAAGCAGGTATTTGAACACTTGACTCCCTATGGTAACAGTAATTTTGGGTAGGATTCCCAGTATGATGGGGATGGTCTAATTAACCTGGGTCTTACTCTCTTTAGCAGATGAGGCTTAAAAACAAAACAGCAAGAAAGGGGCAGGGAAGGTGGCACTAGAGGTAAGGTGTCTGCTTTGCAAGCAATAGCATAGGACGGACCGCAGTTTGATCCCCCAGCATCCCATATGGTCCCCTCAAACCAGGAGCGACTTCTGAGCGCATAGCCAGGAGTAACCCCTGAGCGTCAAACGGCTGTGGCCCAAAAAACAAACAAACAAACAAACAAACACAAAAACCAAAAACAAAGCAGATGAGGCTGAGGACTGGCCCTCATTTAGTTTAAAGGCTTTCCTTCCTATCAAATTTGGATTTACAACCAACCCACCAGTGAAACCCCTTTATGCCCCTCGGGCATGGGGTGAAGGGAGCTTTTCTGTTGCACCTTCACCTTTGTTGATAAGGCACTTACAAAGTTAATGTATATATGTATATGTATATATACATATATGCATATATATATTTGTTTTGTTTTGTTTGGGTCACACCGGTGGTGCTCAGAATTACTTCTGGCTCTGTGCTAAGAAATCACTCTTGGCAGACTCAGAGGACCATATGAGATCCTGGGATTCAAACCACAGTCCTTCTGCATACAAAGCAATCGCCCTATCTATCTATCCTATCCTATCTTTCCGGCCCCATTTTTAGAAATTTGTAAGGTCAGAGAAACTTTTCTTTATTTTCAGTAGATATTAAAAAATAAACAACACAAAATTATTTCCCTAACTAGTCAATTTGCCTAATAGCATACAGATAATAATCCACCTAGAGCGATTTTCTTTGCCCAGATACATGCAGTTTTAAGGCCTCTTGGATTAAAAATAAAAGACAACCACTTGTTTAGAGAGTGCTGTTTACTCCTTAAAGATGCCTTTAGTCTCAATATCATATAGTGTTTTACCTATGTGTTGTTCTATATACTTTTTCTTTTCAGGCCTGATATCAAGGTCTTTAATCCATTTGGATTTGATCTTCGTGCATGGTGTTAAATGGGGGTCTGAGTTCGCCTTTTTTTTTTTTTTTGGTTTTTGGGTCATACCCGACAGCGCTCAGGGGTTCCTCCTGGCTCTATGCTCATAAATCGACCCTGGCAGGCTTGGGGGACCATATGAAATGCCGGGATTTGAACCACTGTCCTTCTGCATGCAAGGCTAATGCCCTACCTCCATGCTATCTTTCTGGCTCCAACATTTTTCTTGTTTCACTTTGTGCCACAGACTGCTCAGTAAAAAAAAAAAAAAAAAGTAAAACACTATATTCAGTATAGGCGTTTACTAATTTAATATTACTTATTAGTCCTCATCCCAAAAAACAAAAAACAAAAAATTGTTAGTCTACATGAGAAGTGTTATACCAGAGAGGCAAAGTCTTGGGAAGGGAGAGAGATTTAAAGAGGTGAAGAAACAAATAGGCAAGAAGAAGGAGAATGAAAATGACAGGCACAATGATGGGCCTGAGCATAAATAATTGCAATATAGCAAACGATATTGAGATTCTCTAATCTGTGAAAAATCCAAATCACCTGCAATGAAACTTATGTATCCAAAGTGGGTTGTAGATGAGCCAGAAAGGTTGTCCCCAGGCCCCACATTGGGCACAAGATGTTAGGGGACATGTGGGTGGTTGGCATACCTGGGACCCCAACAGGCAAGCAGCTCTCTCGGCCAAACAGGGTTAGAAAAAAGAATTGCCGGGGCTGGAGAGATAGCATGGAGGTAAGATGTTTGCCTTTCATGCGGAAGGACGGTGGTTCGAATCCTGGCATCCCATATGGTTCTCTGAGCCTGCCGGGGGAGATTTCAGAGCATGGAGCCAGAAGTGGCCCCTGATTTCAGAGCATGGAGCCAGGAGTGGCCCCTGAGTGACCCAAAACCCTCCCCAAAAAAAAGAAATAAGAAAAAGAAAAAAGAATCGCCACTGGAAGGAACACACACCAATGCAGTGGGAAATCTGTCAGAGGAGAGTTCATTTTACTGAAGCCAAGCATGGAATTTTATACAGTAGAAGAGGAGGAAGGACCTTATGGTTTATCAGTTAAGGACATACAAAAGCACATTCCCACCATACCAGTGACCCAAACTTTATGTTGCCGGATACAGAATGTTTAATATAATTGCAGGTATTTTTTGTTCTAGCTTTGTATCAGATTTTGATTACTATGTCCAGTCTGAGATACAGTACAGCAGATATGGTTGGTGATTGGGAGCATGGGAGAGAAGCCACATAAGCAAGAAGGAATGTTGGCTAATTAAGACCTCACAAATTGGGGCTAGAGCAATGGCACAATCAGTTAGGGTGTTTGCCTTGTACACGCTAACCTAGGACAGACCATCCCATATGGTCCCCCAAGCCAGGAGGATTTCTGAGGGCATAGCCAGGAGTAATCTCTGAGAGACAACGGTGTGGTCCAAAAACCAAAAAAAAAAAAAAATAAATAAAAAGACCCCATGAATTCAATTCCTAGCATTCCATATGTTCCCCCAAGCCTGCCAGGAGTGAGCCCTGAATGTTGCTGGTTGTGGCCCAAACCCCACTCCCCCCCCCCCAAAAATCTATATAGATACAGTTTCTATGGGACCAAGATTTGAACATGGATAACAAAGTTAAGTTGGTGTACGCTATGTATATCACGTTCAAGTTATAGTCACCACTTAAAAAGCAAGTTGGTGCAAACAATTTTATTCATGTGCTAGAATCTAAGAATGTGACAAACTTGGCCCCACAAAAACATGTTTCAGGGCCAAAGAAATAGTACACAGGTGCTTGACTTGCATGTAGCAAACCTGATTCAATTCCTATACCCAAAATGGTCCTCTGAGCACAGAATCAGGAATGAATGATGAGCACTGCTAGGCATGACTCAGAAAAATAAAACCTAAGTTAATAGGAATTATGCAGTGTCTGATAAATCCCTGAATATTAGGCTAGAGAAGAATAAGAATTTGGGGTTGGAACCAAATTTGGGGTAGGGAACTTGCCTTGCATGTGTCCAACTTGGGTTCAATCCCCAGCATTCCATATGGTCCCCTGTGCACCACCAGAAATAATTCCTGATGTCAGAGCCAGAAAAAGCACCTGAGCAATGCCGAGAATACTTCCCCATAAAAGGTTGGGGAGAAGTTGGAGAGACTACAGGTACATCCCTATCACCTCATATGGTTCCCCAAATACCTCCTTACCTTACATATAACCAACTTGGATTCAATTTCAGCACTACATATGGATCTCCAGGTTGGCCAGGAGGAATCCCTGAGCATCACCAGGTGTGGTCCCAAAGCAGAACAAAATTCCCAGGTTCCAGAGTGGCAAAGGAAAGGGTGAAGGGATGACTTGTGTAGATCACTGGCAAGTTCAAGGGCTCCAAATTAGAGGAACAGACATTGACAGGGTATATATAGCTCCAAGCCATGGAGAAAGTGTCTGGCTTGTAGGATCTTTATTATGTCTAGCACAGTTCCCCAGCAGTTGGTAGCTTCATCTCCTAAAGGCTGCTGGGTTTTACGCTGGTAGATCCCAGCACCTTAACACTAGGCCTGCACTCAGCCCAAGTGTGAGTGGTATGTGCTCACCACAACCATTTAGTTATATGTATATCACCTTTTTACGAGTTTGTGGTTTTCCGAATTTGAAGGCTTTTTTTTTTTCATGTCAAAAGGGTCATGTGCCAATGTCGTAACAAGGTTGAAGGGAGGCACATATCACACAGACGTGTGAAAACCTGATCATAAGCATCATGCTTATGAACCGGAAAAGGATCCTGGATTTGAATTTTTTTTTTTTTTGTTTGTTTTTGGGCCACACCTGGCGGTGCTCAGTGGTTACTCCTGGCTGTCTGCTCAGAAATAGCTCCTGGCAGGCACAGGGGGACCATATGGGACACCAGGATTCGAACCAACCACCTTAGGTCCTGGATCAGCTGCTTGCAAGGCAAAGGCCTCTGTACTATCTCTCTGGCCCGGATTTGAATGTTTTGATGGGGTCATTCCCTGCTGGTGTCCTGGGATATTTCATTCCAACAACAAAACAGGAGAGCCCGTTGGGTTCTCTCAGGGCTTGTTTTTCAACTTGAAGCTCGAATCCAAGTCTTCACAAGTGCAAAGCAAGTGCCCTGCCGCTGTGTCCCATCTCCGGCCTGACGTTGTGCATACTTTGTAATTTCATATTCACGGATGAATGTGTTTGCTTATTTAAGTGCCACAACCTGCAGGACTCAATAGCTGCTCCAGGCTCATAGTTGGACCATGCAGTGTCCTGGGTGAAACCCGGACTTCCAGATCATGCAAAGCTTGCGCTCTGTCCACTGAGCTATCATCCCTCCCTTTTGGATGAAAGAATTCAAACACTTTTTTTTGTTTTGTTTTTGGGTCACACCCGGCAGCGCTCAGGTGTCACTCCTGGCTCTAGGCTCAGAAATCGCCCCCAGCAGGCTCGGGGACCATATGGAATGCCGGACATTTGCCTTGCATGCAGAAGGACATTGGTTCGAATCCTGGCATCTCATAGTCCCCTGAGCCTGCCAGGAGCGATTTCTGAGCCTAGAGCCAGGAGTGACCCTGAGCGCTGATGGGTGTGACCCAAAATCAAAAAAAAAAAAAAAAAAAACCAAAAAAAAAAAACCAAAAAACAAACAAACAAAAAAAAACCCCACCTAAATAAACAAAGATGGCTGGAGCACATGCAGGAATCCTGAGTTGCCAACTCTGCTTCAACCCAGCAGCTCCAGAAGCACCCCTCAACTGGGATTAAATTTCTGAGCACTGTCAGATTTGTCCTAAAGCTCACTGTAACACTCAGTACAGGCCTAGATATGGCTCATTGTTCTCAGCATATGCCCAAGCTCTTATCTTGGGAACGTTTACTAGCCATCCCTTCATGCTTAGTAGTTGAATTGAAGTTCTAAAGTTATATTTCTAGGGAAGTTTGGATGACTTGAAGGATGATATTAAAGAAAATTCACTAGTTTTCAGTGTAAATTACATACTAGGCAAGTGATACAAATGAATATTGCAACACCCTACTTTGTCAGTGAGACTTTCAGAAATAACCACCAGAAATCTCAGCTATCTTCAGAGGTAAATTATTATTATTATTGGTTTTGGTTTTTGGGTCTCACCCAGCGATGCTCAGAGGTTATTCCTGGCTCTACGCTCAGAAATCGCTTCTGGCTTGGGGAACCATATGGGACTTCAGGGGATCAAACCTAAATCTGTCCTAGGTTAGCATGTGCAAGGCAAATGCCCTACCTCTTGTGCCACTGCTCCGGCCCCAACTGTTTTTTACTTTATTTTTCTTTTTGGTTTTCTTTTTAGTTTGGGGCCACACCTGGCATTGTTCAGGGGTTACTCCTGGCTCTGTGCTTAGAAATTGCTCCTGGCATACTCAAGGATGCCAGGGATAGAACCTGGGTCAGCCACGTGCAAGGCAAACTTCCTACTCATTGTGCTATTGCTCCGGCTCCCCAGAGGTAACTTACTATTCTAGCCCATGTTTTGCTTGCCTTTGTTTTTTTTTTTTTTGTTTGTTTGTTTGCTTGGTTTTGGGTCACAACCCATGGCACTCATGAATTGCTTCTGGTTCTGCACTCAGGAATAACTCTTTTTTTTTTTTTTTTTTTTTGGTTTTTGGGCCACACCCAGTGATGCTCAGGGGTTACTCCTGGCTATGCGCTCAGAAGTCGCTCCTGGCTTGGGGGACCATATGGGACGCCAGGGGATCGAACCGCGGTCCGTCCGAAGCTAGCGCAGGCAAGGCAGGCACCTTACCTTTAGCGCCACCGCCTGTTCCAGGAATAACTCTTGTTGGGCTTGGGGACCATATAGGATGCCGGAGATCTATCACAGGTCAGCCACTTGCAAGGCAAACACCCTACTTGCTGTACTATTGCTCTGCCCCATTTCTTTTTTTGCTTTTGGGCCATACCATGTAGTGTTCAGAGGTTACTACTGGCTCTGCTCTCAGGTCATGGGCTCAGGACCATGTGAGCTGCTGGAAATCAATTCTGTATTAGCTCAAGACAAGTCCTTTACCTTCTATACTATCACTCTGGACCCCTGGTGATCTTTTTTTTTTTTTTTTTTTTTTTGGTTTTGGGTCATACCTAGCTGTGTTCAGGGGTTACTCCTGTCTTTGTGCTCAGAAGTTGCTTCTGACAGACACGGGGGACCATATGGGGTGCTGGAATTCGAACGATCATCTATCCTGGATCAGCTGCATGCAAGGCAAACGCCCTACCACTGTGCTATCTCTCCAGTCCTGATCTTTTAATTATTGAAAGTTTCAAGGAAGGGGGGCCGGGTAGGTGGCGCTGGAGGTAAGGTGTCTGCCTTGCAAGCGCTAGCCAAGGAAGGACCGCGGTTCGATCCCCCGGCGTCCCATATGGTCCCCCCAAGCCAGGGGCGATTTCTGAGCACATAGCCAGGAGTAACCCCTGAGCATCAAACGGGTGTGGCCCAAAAAAACCAAAAAAACCAAAAAAAAAAAAAAAAAAAAAAAAAAAGTTTCAAGGAAGGGTGAAGTGAAGAATAGAGTGGGTAGTGTGCTTTCCTTGAACCACCAGGTGTGATCCAAAGACAACAAAAAAGTCTGAGGAGGGGGCTGAAACTAGCACAGTGGGTATCATGTTTGTCTTCCATGTGGTCCAGTCCACTCAGGTTTGATCCCCGGCTTCCCATATGGTCCCTCAAGCCTGCCAGGAGTGATTCCTGAGTACCACCAGAGTGAACCAAATACAACGAAATTCTGAAGGAGGTGGTGGATAGAGTATAGTGGGATAAGGTGCCATATGTCACCTTGCACATGACTGACCCAGCCTTTATTCCTGGCACCTCATATTATCCCCTAAACACTGCCACAAATGATCCTGGAGCATATTCAGGAATAAGTCCTGAATGCAGCAAGGTATGACCCAAATAAGAAAACAGAAAAAAGAAAGAACAATACTTGGGAAAACGCCTGGAATTTTGGTTTACTTATTCTAGCTCTTGTATTTCTTGAAAATGGGATATTAAATGTCATTGATTGGATTACATTAAGTGATACAGTACATAAATATTGACTAAATGTTTCTGAAACAGGCCTAATTTGGACATCATTTTTAGGTTTTATGTTTTTGTTTTTGGTTTTTTTTTGGTTTTTGGTTCACAATTGGCAGCACTCGTGTTACTCCTGGTTCCCTGAGTCTGTCTGGAGTAATCCCTGAGTGCAGAACCAGGAATAAGTCCTGAGCACAAATGGGTGTAGTCCAAAAACTAATAATAATAATAATAATAATAATAATAATAATAATAAAATAAAGGCCTCCTGTACCTATCAGTAGTTTCTGACAAATATCATCTGAGAATGCTCAATCTTTGTTTACCATTACCTTTATGAATGCTATTGGCAGCCTGGCCCTAGCAGGGATCTGGCTGGGCCACCTGTGGAAGTTCCAGTTGGTAAGGTAAATTTCACATTGCACAATCCTCATTCATGCAGGTACAGGACTGGGGCAGAGATTGAAGCCAGCAGAGGAAGGAAGGACATCCTAGCACTAGGGGCAGTGGCTTGCTGCCCAGTCTTTCCTGCTACCACATAGGACAACTTAGGATGACTACAAAACAGGACCTAGTGTGTGTGTACAGGGCCTTGGGGGTATCCTCACTTCTGCTAGGTGGTTTCAAATGGCATTCTGACGTGTCCTTGCAGAGGTGTCATGGCAGCTTGTTAAATCTGAATCGAGGCGTGTCTTGGGAGCCCAGACCCGGAAGCCCTCAATCACCTTTGGTTTCTGGCTCTACTTCTCACATTGCAAGTCTGAATCAGCCCCAAGGCCTCATGGTTGGTCTCCAGCTTCAGTGTCCTGCTGGCCTCCTGCATCCCATGGAAATCCCCTGGAAGTACCAATTCCGAATAATCCTTCTAGGAGATTCCACTGTGGGCAAGTCTTCTTTGTTGCGACGCTACACAGAGGGCATCTTTGTTGAGAGCGGCCCCCACACAGTGGGGGTGGACTTCTCTGTGCACTTCGTGGAAGTAGAGCCAGGGGTCCAGGTGAAGCTGCAGTTCTGGGATACAGCTGGTCAGGAGCGATTCCGGTGAGTGTGGCAGCCTCAGGCCGCCTTTTATATCATGCACTTCTGACGGGAAGAGCCCATCCACCAGCAAAGGAAGCGATCAGACAGGTGGTCTTGGGAGGCCACGTAGGATAGATTCTGGTCTGCATCTTGGCTGCCTGTTCCTACCCAACTCCCACTTCCCCAGGTATCGAGATGAAGACAGGGCCTCACACATACAAGGCAAGTGTTCTACCACTGAGCTACAACCCAGGCCCAGATCTCAACAAGGAAAGGTGAGATGGTTTTAGGACTTTTTTTTCTTTTTTTTTTTTTTTTTGGTTTTTGGACCACACCCGGTAACGCTCAGGGGTTACTCCTGACTATGCAGTCAGAAGTTGCTCCTGGCTTGGGGGACCATATGGGACACCGGGGGATCGAACCGCGGTCCGTCCAAGGCTAGCGCAGGCAAGGCAGGCACCTTACCTTTAGCGCCACCGCCCGGACCCGACTTTTTCTTCTTTTAATAATGATTTTTTAAAACTCTTTTTGACTCCAGATCATTGTAATGTCTTAGGATAGTTCTGCCTTCTTCCTCACCTATGCCCTAAAAAGTACTCACCCCCCAGTTTCAGCCATTTCCTGTTGCTTTTATTTTTTTTGGTGGGGCATACCTGGCTTACTCCTGGTCAGCCTCAGAGAGGTTCATATGTGACACGAGAATTAAACCATTGTTGGCTACATGCAAGGCTAGTGCTTTACCTGCTGTACTATATATACACCCTCTCCTACTGCCTTTTCATTAATTCTTTCTCGGGAAAACCTTTTACTCCTTATTCCTTTTTGTTTTCACTAAATTAACTAAGATTTCTGGTTAGTTCTCTCCTGTTTCCAGTTCTACTTCCCACACTGGCAGTTTGATCAGGATCTGTGACATGCAAATACAATTACATAGTTCCTCCACCTAAAACTTCCCTAACTTCTAAGTGGCTTTCCAATTTTTGCTTATATCCTCTTTGTTATTTTGGGGCCACACTTGGTGGTGCTCTGGATTCTGAACTCGGGGATCACTCTTGATAATGTGCTCAGGGATCAAACCTGGGATGGGTGGCCTGATGCAAAACAAGTGCCTTAAACCTTGTCCTTTCAGGCCCCTTACTTCTCTTAGCATTAGGATATTCATCAGATGAAAATAAAAGGTGGGGTTTCATGATATCTGGCAATGCTTATTCCTGACACAGGGATCACTTCTGGTGGGGTTGAGGATCATATGTGTGCTGTGATTAAATCCGCATTCCTGACACAGGGATCACTTCTGGTGGGGTTGAGGATCATATGTGTGCTGTGATTAAATCCGCATCAGCTGTGTATGACAGTGTTCTACCCACTATCTTGACAGCCCCCAGTGAAACTATTCTTATATCCTTGAAATACCTACCATTAAGATATTGCAGGGCTTGGGGCCTGGAGGTAGCGTGTTTGCCTTGCATGCAGGACAGTGGTTCAAATCCTGGCATCCCATATGGTGCCCCAAGCCTGCCAGGAGCAATTTCTGAGCAGAGAGCCAGGAGTAACCCTTGAGTACTGCCCAGGATGACCCCCCCCAAACAAAAAGATATTGCAGGGCCAGAAAGGGGTACTGAAAAAGTAAGACAGTGGGCACTTTCCACCAGGCCTGCCACCACCTTTCCCTGCCCCAGCTCTGAAGCAGGTATATGTCCTTTGTGCCAAACTCTAGGAACCAAAGTCAGATGGGCTTCATTACTCAATTTAGTGAAGTGGAGGGCAGGCCAAAGAGATAGAACAGGAGGTAAGGTGATTTTTTGCATGCAGCCAAACCAGGATCAATCCCCAGCATCCCATATGGTTCACTGAGCACTGCTAGGAGTGATTCCAGAGTGCAGTCAGTAGTAAATCTTGAACATCACTGGGTGTAGCTCCAAAACAATAGAGGAGGCCTGCTGCCAGGGTGGGTGCTAAACTGTACAAAGATGAATGGATTCACCGAGGACCAAAGAGATACTACGGTGTATGGAATGCTTGCTTTGCTTCAATCCTCAGAATCCAAGCCCTGCCAAGAGTGATCTCTAAGTGTAGAGCTAGGAATAAACTCTGAGCTCATGGTCCCCAAACAAAAAAATGATGGACACTCAAGTTGGAGGATTTGTTAGAGACCATTTGGTGACACCTCTGTCTTCTATACCTGCAAATCCAAATCCAGTCACCGGCTTGTAAGTACGCCTCTCTATTTTACCATAAACATCTAAGCAGAGGCTGGTTAAGAACATAGTTATTTTCCTTTGTCCTCCAGCTAGTCTGATAAAATAGAATAAAAAGTTTTTGTCTAACCTATCTGATTTCTTTTACAGACTTTTTTTTTTGGGGGGGGGGTCACACCCGACAGCGCTCAGGGGTTACTCCTGGTTTCATGCTCAGAAATCGCTCCTGGCAGGCTTGGGAACCATATGGGATGCCGGGATTCGAACTAATGACCTTCTGCATGAAAGGCAAACGCCTTACCTCCATACCATCTCTCCAGTCCCTCTTTTTCAGACTTTTATAATTCTGAAACCCAATAAACTATTGCCTGGGCCTCATTAATATTAAGTTATCAGCAGCAGTATTACAGCTGCTAATAATACAGAATAGTACAGCAGGCAGGGTGTTTGCACTACACACGGCCAATCCAGATTCAATCCATGATACACCATTTGGTCCCCTGAGTAATGTTAGAAATAATTCCTAAGTACAGAGCTAGGAGTAACTCTAAGCATCTCCAGGTGTAACCTCAAAAACCCTAAACTATCTAAGTTGTTATGAAGCCAAGCACTGCCAGGAATGATCCCTAAATGAATGTGTTAGGAGTAAGCCCTGAGCACAGTCAGATATGATTCCAAAACAAATGAAAAGGGCCTTTACTCACTTTCTCCTTAAAGATTTAAGGGGGTGGGCCAGAGAGATAGCACAGCAGTAGGGTGTTTGCCTTGCACAAAGCTGAACAGGACTTTGAACAGGTTCAAATCTTGGCATCCCATATGATCCCCAGTGCCTGTCAGGAGCAATTTCTGAGCATAGAGCCAGGAATAGCCCCCTTGCACCACCAGGTGTGGCCCAAAAACCAAAAACAAATAAAAATTTATTTAAGAGGATGAAATCTCTAAGGTAGAATGTTGCAGGCACAGAGATGGGGGGGGGGGTACTGGTAATGAGTTATTTTGGGAAATAATAAAATTAAGAAATTGCCTAGCCCTGGGACTGGAGCAATAGTTTAGTGGGTAGGGCACTTGCCTTGCACATAGCAGAATGGGTTCAATCCCTGGGATCCTATATGGCCCCAGCCTGAGTACAGAGCCAGGAGTAATCAGGTGTGACCCACACCCCCTAAAAAGAAAGGAATATAGGACCATGAAGATGCTATGGCTTTTTCCTTGTGACAACACCCAGATTTCTTTTTTTTTTTTTTTTTTTTTTTTTGGTTTTGGGCCACACCTGGTGATGCTCAGGGTTTATTGGCTCTGCGCTCAGAAATTGCTCCTAGCTTGGGGGATCATATGGACACTGGGAATCGAACCGAGGTAGGTCTGTCCTGCAAGGCAAATGCCCTATCACTGTTGTCACTCCAGCCCCTCTATAATCTTTTTTTTTTTTTTGGTTTTTGGGCCACACCCGGCCCAAAATTAACCCAGGGGTTACTCCTGGCTCTACACTCAGAAATTGCTCCTGGCAGGCTCAGGGGACCATATGGGATGCCAGGATTCGAACCATTGACCTTCTGCATGCAAGGCAAATGCTATCTCTCCAGTCCCTATTATCATTTTTTTTTTTGTTTTGGTCACATCTGGTGGCATTCAGGGGTTACTCCTGGCTCTGCATTCAGAATTTGCTCCTGGCAGGCTAGGGGTGGGGAAACATAGGGATGCTGGGATTTGAACCAGGGTCCTTCCTGTGTTGAACTCGTGCAAGGCAAATGCCTTACCGCTATGCTATCGCTCCGACACCCTAATCTTTTTTTTCCCTTCATACTTTTCTAATATTTTTTGGGAACCAAAAGTGCCCAAGAACCACTCCTGGTCATATAGGACCATTTGGGGGACCATATGGGATGCTGAATCAAAGGCAGGTGAGGTTGCTTACCTTACCCATACTCTTTGGTCCCCAAGTTAATTTTTTTTTTTTTAGAGAATATGTGTCAGACTGAAGTTTTATTTTTTTTTTAATTTTTATTTTTATTTTTATTTTTTTTAATTTTTTTTTTTGGTTTTTGGGCAACACCCGTTTGACGCTCAGGGGTTACTCCTGGCTATGTGCTCAGAAATCGCCCCTGGCTTGGGGGGACCATATGGGACGCCGGGGGATCGAACCGCTGTCCGTTCCTTGGCTAGCGCTTGTAAGGCAGACACCTTACCTCTAGCGCCACCTTCCCGGCCCCTTAATTTTTATTTTTAATTATGAGAACAAGGGTGCAAAGAAAGAGGACAAGGTAAAGTTACAGTGGAAGGACAATCACCCATAACATAATTCTCAGAAGTCCCCTTGCTGATATCTTTTTTTTTTTTTTTGATTTTTGGGCCACACCCGGTAATGCTCAGGGGTTACTCCTGGCTATGTGCTCAGAAGTTGCTCCTGGCTTGGGGGACCATATGGGACACCGGGGGATCGAACCGCGGTCCGTCCAAGGCCAGCGCAGGAAGGCAGGCACCTTACCTTTAGCGCCACCGCCCGGCCCCCTCTTGCTGATATCTTAACTTTGAAATTTCAGCCAAAGAACATTAAGATAAATAAGACAGAATCCATGTACAATTACTTTGTCCCTCAAGTCCCCAGATTGTAACACATTATAATATTTCTTAACAGTACACAAGGCAATCTAAAGCCATAAAACTTACGTAACTCCTTAAACATTACAGGCATAGTATTTTCTTACATTTCCATATACATGCATATTAGCTTAAGTTAACCTCAAATTTTAAGTGAGTTCTTTTTTAAGGATTAGAGTCAAAGGAGCACAGTAAGAATGGTGTTAGAGTGGCAATTGTTGTTTGCATAGGCCCACCAAAATATGAGGGACATGGAAAGAAATAACCTTGGCCTAAGTACAAAGAGACCAGACCCCTGAAGTTTCCTGGCACCAAGTTAATTTCGTTAGAAAAAATTGTATTACTTGACTAAAAAAATCCCCAACAACAAAAAACCAGATTGAAGTGCTTGGTCACAGTGATCTTTCCAAAAAGCAAATCTGGGAGCAAGAGAGTACGGAGGTAAGGTGATTACTTTGCACAGAGCTGTTTCCAATAGTATTCCCAACTGGATCCCCAGCACAGTGACCTCCAGTACTGGAAATGGAGTAGCTCCAGAGCACTGCAGGGTGTGGTTCCCATCCAAAGTAACCCCCCAAAATCTCTTTAAACCTTTACTACTTTTAGGATTATACTTTTGTTGTGTGTGCGTGGGGGGGGGTATTAGGCCACACCTGGTGGGGCTGAGGGATTATTCCTGGTAGGTCAGGGGACCATATGGGATGCTGGGGATTAAACCTGGGTCGGCTGCATGCAAGGCAAGCACCCTACTTGCTGTGCTATCACTCCAGCCTCCAATTCTACTTTTCTCCTAACTTACTTCCTGATCTACCTTAGGATTGTCATATCTGCAGTTCTCTCCTTAAAAAAAAATACCTGGGGCCAGAGAGATAGCATGGAGGTAAGGCGTTTGCCTTTCTTTTTTTTTTTTTTTTTTTTTTGTGGTTTTTGGGTCACACCCAGCAGTGCTCAAGGGTTTTTCCTGGCTCCAGGCTCAGAAATTGCTCCAGCATGCACGGGGGACCATATGGGATGCCGGGATTCGAACCGATGACCTTCTGCATGAAAGGTAAATGCCTTACCTCCATGCTATCTCTCCGGCCCCAGGCGTTTGCCTTTCATGCAGAAGGTCATCAGTTCGAATCCCGGCATCCCATATGGTCCCCCATGCCTACCAGGAGCAATTTCTGAGCATGGAGCCAGGAGTAACCCCTGAGCACTGCCGGTGTGACCACACACACACACACACACACACACACACACACACACACACACACACACACAAATACCCTACCCCCTTCACCTAAATCCCTTAAACTGCAGATCAAATAGTATTTTTCCCACATATTTGGACCCCCTATGTCAGTTCTGTAGAACTTTCCTTTGCAGCTCTTGCCTCTGGCAGTTTTATGTGTATCCAATTGCAGGACTTCCCTGTGGTTCTAATTCTCACTGGATCCACTACCTCACACAGGAACAAGCACAAGTGAGTGAACAAGCAACCCCATATGCAAAATTAGGACAAGGCTCAGATAGATGAAGTCACTTACCTGTCACACAGCTGGTAAAAACTGTGATACTTTTGACTCTAACCCAGATCTTGCCATTAAACTGTTCTGATCTCTGTGTTCATCTGTACTCAATGGAAGACTCAGAACTAATCCTATATTCCTTTGGTTGTTAAGGTCAGTGACTCGCTCCTACTACCGGAATTCAGCTGGAGGCCTTTTGCTCTTTGATATCACTAATAGAACATCCTTTGAGAGCATCACCCAATGGCATCAGGAGGTTCTGAAGAAAGTGAATCCCTTCAACATCCTCTTCCTGGTGGTAGGCCACAAGAGTGACCTGGTGGCTGAGCGACAAGTGATGCCAGAGGAAGGAGAAAAGCTAGCTGCTTCTTTGGGTGCTCGTTATGTTGAAACCTCAGCCAAGAGCAACAGCAATATCACCATAGCCTTTGAGCTGCTCACTCAGGAGATTTATGAGGCGGTGAAGAAGGGGTTCATGGGACCAAACTCAGAATGGGAGGGAGTGAAAAGCAGAGTCCCGTCTCACGCCATGTTTCAGGAGGCAGAAGACCAAAGCAGTGCAAAATGGATGTGCCCATGCTGGTGACCTCTGATGGGGAAAGCAATCACACCACCTGACTGGCTCTCACCAATCCATAAACACTATTTTGGGTAAAGGACAGTAAGATATTAGGTGCCATTAACGGTCATAATTCAGGGGCCTGGTTTCCTTTGCACAATGGTGAAAATACCAGGATTCGTGACATGAATGGCTAAGAACAGACTGGCAACTGCACAGACTGTTTCCCCAAGGCCATAGTTATCTGTTCTTAGGGCCAAGGATGAATATGACTTTTTCTTGGCATTCTAAAAGAGTTAGTCAGAAAAAACTTTGTCCATAACAGGATACTTTTTCAGTTTATGGCTGAAGAGAGAAAAGGTCACACTACATACATACATACATACATATATATATATATATATGTATGGAATTCAAACTCTTATTGATGATGGGCCTGGAGAGATAGCACAGCGGTGTTTGCCTTGCAAGCAGCCGATCCAGGACCAAAGGTGGTTGGTCCGAATCCCGGTGTCCCATATGGTCCCCCATGGCTGCCAGCTATTTCTGAGCAGACAGCCAGGAGTAACCCCTAAGCACCGCCGGGTGTGACCCAAAAATCAAACTCTTATTGATGGAATTTAGAGTAACTGAATTGAAAAATCCCCATTTTGTAACTCAATTTTAGGAATAAGGAATAGTGCTGCCACCTACTGACTAAAAAAGTATGTCCCCACTTGGTCTTCCTAACTTCCCCTGACATTTCAAAGGCTCTACAAGCCATGTACCCTATATCTTCCAATTAATAACTTCTTTATTCTGGAAAAGCAAATGAAAGTCATATTCATATAAACACTGACATAACAAAGTGTAGGGAAAAGGGGATGGGAGAAGAAAACAAAAGCCTCTACAAATCCTGCTAATACTGTCTCACCAAACAAGACCATAATGCTTTGTCCCATTTCAATCACAATAATAAATCACAAATAAAATCTTCTCTGGAAGATTGTTCCTCTTTGAGATGGCAGGGAAAAGGAACCGGAAGTTGGGATATGAGGCTTTATTCTTTTTTTTTTTTTTTTTTTTTGGTTTTTGGGCCACACCCGGCGATGCTCAGAGGTTACTCCTGGCTGTCTGCTCAGCAATAGCTCCTGGCAGGCACGGGGGACCATATGGGACACCGGGATTCGAACCAACCACCTTTGGTCCTGGATCAGCTGCTTGCCAGGCAAACGCCACTTTGCTATTTCTCCGGGCCCGAGGCTTTATTCTTTTGGAAGATCCTCTCAGTCACTATATTGCTGCACTGTTAATAAAAAATATATGCTTCTCTGTAAAGCATTTAAAAAAAAAATCCAAGGATGAGATGGATGGCTGAAGTTTCAGCTCAAGTATCTCCAAATACATTGTTGTCCATTCCCTGACTTGTCCATTTGTTATTTCTTGGTTGTTTTTCGGATCAATGCCATTCTCTGAAAATAGAAAGAAAAAGCAGTGATACAGGTCAGAGTCAGGAACTGTGCCACTTCTCCAGCCCCTCTGCTTACTTTTTTTTTTTTTTTTTTTTTTTTTTTTTGGTTTTTGGGTCACACCTGGTAGTGCTCAGGGATTATACTCCTGGCTCTGTGCTCAGAAATCGCTCCTGGCAGGCTCGGGGTACCATATGGGATGTCAGGATTCGAACCACTGTCCCTCTGCATGCAAGGCAAACACATTATCTCCATGCTATCTCTCTGGCCCCTGCTTACTTTTTTGATTAAGACACTGAACATTGGGGCCGGGAAGGTGGTGCTAGAGGTAAGGTGTCTGCCTTACAAGCGCTAGTGTAGGACGGACCGAGGTTCGATCCCCCGGCGTCCCATATGGTCTCCCAAGCCAGGGGCGATTTCTGAGCTCATAGCCAGGAGTAACCCCTGAGCGTCAAATGGGTGTGGCCCAAAAACCAAAAAAAAAAAAAAAAAAGACACTGAACATTACTGATATGTGTTGATAAATAACTGGAAAAATGAGCAAGAAAATGGATAATCTGGGAGCAGAATCAAAATGAAGCCAGAGGGGCCGGGCGGTGGCGCTCGAGGTAAGGTGCCTGCCTTACCTGCGCTAGCCTAGGAGACGGACCGCGGTTCGATCCCCCGGCGTCCCATATGGTCCCCCAAGCCAGGAGCGACTTCTGAGCGCATAGCCAGGAGTAACCCCTGAGCGTCACCGGGTGTGGCCCAAAAACCAAAAAAAAAAAAAAAAAATGAAGCCAGAGTCTGAAACACCCTACAGAAGAGCACTTAGGGAGCCCTAGCAGCTCCCTCAAGAGCTCCCCCTATGGGCCCGGAGAGATAGCACAGCGGCGTTTGCCTTGCAAGCAGCTGATCCAGGACCAAAAGGTGTTTGGTTCGAATCCCGGTGTCCCATATGGTCCCCCGTGCCTGCCAGGAGCTATTTCTGAGCAGACAGCCAGGAATAACCCCTGAGCACAGCCGGGTGTGACCCAAAAACCAAAAAAAACCAAAAAAAAAAAAAAAAAAAAAAAAAGAGCTCCCCCTATGAGCTATGTAAACATATTTAGTGCAGAAATCTCAGAGTATGGAAAAGAAAATGACATATGAAGGAAGGGTTGCCTTTATATGCCAAGCTTAGAAAAAGTTCACTTTTCAGGGCTGGAGTGATAGTACAGCGGTAGGACATTTGCCTTGCACGCAGTTGACCCAGGATGGACGATTTCTGAGTGCCGCCGCTGCCGGGTGTGGCCCCTACCCCCAAAAAATTAAGAGTTCACTTTTTGGGTCAGAGATGTAGTTCAGGGGTAGAGTTCCTGCCTTACATATGTTAAGGCTCTAGATTTATCCCTGGTATCACAAAAAGGTAAAATTTAATTTTCAAATCAGAGTAGCCAGTTAAGTCAAAAAGGGTAATAGTTGTGTCAAAGGAAGGGTAACAATGCTAGCATGGTAATGACAGGTACTGCTTGCTTCATAGCCGAAGAGAGTGATCACCAGGAGTGATTTTGTTGTACCTTGTTTTGGAGCCACACCTAGCAGTGTTTAGGCCTCACTCCTGTTTTTGCATTCAGGTGTCACTCATGGGGGACGCCTGTGGGACTATCTGGAATACTGGGGAATAATCTGAGAAGGCCAACTATTGCTCTGGCCCAAAGTAATCCTTGAGTGCAGAGTCAGGAGTAAGCCTTGATTACCATAACCATTAATTGTGGCAAGAAAATAAAAAAGCTCACAGAAATCTCATTTATCTGGTAAGGTGAACAGAGACTGGCAAAAGAGCTTGAGTGCTACCTCCTACAGCATACTTATGCTTTCTAGCCATACTTTCTCTCTAGCCATAGACCATAGAATGCTCTAATCATATAATATGATTACATTATATATCATTATATATTATAATATATAATTGTTATATATCATATAACATGATTATATATAGTTATATATAAGTAATATAACATAAACACATAATGTTCAATTTAAAAAATCTCATGGAGGAGCTGAAGTGGTAGCGCAAGCAGTAAGGTGTTTACCTTGCATGTGCTACCCTAGGACGAGCCATGGTTCAATCCCCTGGCATCCCATATGGTCCCCCAAGCCAGGAGCGATTTCTGAGCACATAGCCGGGAGTAATCCCTGAGCATCACTGAGTGTGACCCAAGAAGAAAAAAAAAAATCTCATGGGGCCGGAGTGATAGCACAGTGGTAGGGCGTTTGCTACACACACAGCCAATCCTGGATGGACCCCAGTTTGGGATTCCTGGCATCCCATATGGTTCCCAAAGCCTGCCGGGGCAATTTCTGAGTGAAGAGGCAAGGAATAACCCCTGAGTGAGCTGGGTGTGACCCAACCCTCCCCCAAATTTTATGTATGTGCATGACTAATTTCCATTCATATTAAAATAAACTTGAATTGGGGTTGGAGAGATAGCATGGAGTAGGGCATTTTGCCTTGTATGCAGAAGGACCATGGCATCCCATATGGTCCCCTGAGCCTACCAGGAGCCATTTCTGAGCGTAGAGCCAGGAGTAATCCCTAGCGCTGCCAGGTGTTACCCAAAAACCAAATAAACTCCCAAAACCAAAAAAACTTGAATCAAAAGCTTTAGATCAAGGGTCTTCAAACTTTTTAAAGTGGGGGCCGGATTACAGTCCCTTAGAGAGCTGGAGGGCTGGACTATATGAGCTACTAATTCCTACTCACACTGCACATATCTTTTTTTTTTTTTTTTTTGGTTTTTGGGCCACACCCGGCGGTGCTCAGGGGTGATTCCTGGCTGTCTGCTCAGAAATAGCTCCTGGCAGGCACGGGGGACCATATGGGACACCGGGATTCGAACCAACCACCTTTGGTCCTGGATCGGATGTTTGCAAGGCAAACGCCACTGTGCTATCTCTCCGGGTCCACTGCACATATCTTATATAAATAAAATGAAAACCATTTATAAATAAACAGATCACGCGCCAGTATTTCAATGGGAACTGTGGACCTGCTTTTGGCTAATGAGATGGTCAATGTCCGGTTCCATATTTGTCACTGCCAGCCGTAACAAGTGATGCAAGTGGGCATCAGTTAATCTTGATCTGGTTGGAGACTGCAGATGTTTCATTCTTGAAAAAGTCTGTTCACAGGCATAAGTGCTACCAAAGATGGTGACCATTTTGAGTGCATGGTTCCTGATATTTGGATATGTCTCAGAGGGGAGAGATGCATAGAAATTCAAAAGGTTACTTGACTTAAATGCGTCTTTCAGAGAGTCACAATTCTGCAGTTCAGCCAGTTCCATTTGGTAAATTGTAAGGACATTTTCAATCTCAGCAAAAAATGGATTACGAAAAAGCTGTATGTCCTGTTCATGGGGGTGAAGCTCTTTGAATCTAATTGAAACTCCTTTTGCAACAATTCTAGTGAAGCCAGACAGTTTCCTTTGGGAATGTGACCAGTGGTTTGTCCGCTGACAGGTTTTGAGTTGTTGGGAGATGACTGAAGTTTTCCTCCTGTACTTGTTTGATGAGAAGGCCTAATTTTACTTCAAATGCTTTCATATGCGATGCCATATCACAGATGAGCTTCCCCTTGCCTTGAAGTTGTAGATTGAAACTGTTGAGTAGCTCTGTTATATCTGTCAGAAAGGCAAGGTGCCATTTCCATTCTGCATCATTGAGCTCTGGTACTTCTTGGTTTTTTGAAAGTAGAAAAGCTGTAATCTGCGGAAGTAAGTCATAGAAACGTTTCAAAACTCTCCCTCTACTCAGCCAACAGACTTCTGTGTGGTACAGAACATCTTCGTGGGCAACATTTACCTCAGATAGAAATTCCTGAAATTGTCTGTAGTTTAGTGCATGAGTTCTAATTTCATTAACACAAGATACCACAATTTTCATAACAGAGTCTCACTTCAGTGATTTACAACATAGCGCTTGTTGGTGGATGAGGCAGTGTATGGCAATTGGATGAGGCAGGTTATGTTTGTCCATCTCTTGTGTAATGTGAGCAATTACTCCTCTCTTAGACCCCACCATGCTAGGAGCACCATCAGTTGTTACACTGACTAGTTTTTTTTTTTTTTTTGGTTTTTGGGTCACACCTGGCAGTGCTCAGGGGTTATTCCTGGCTCCAGGCTCAGAAATTGCTCCTGGCAGGCACAGGGGACCATATGGGGCGCCGGGATTCGAACCGATGACCTCCTGCATGAAAGGCAAACGCCTTACCTCCATGCTATCTCTCCGGCCCCACACTGACTAGTTTAACCCAGTCCAGCTCCAAACCATTCACAGTTTGGCAAACCTTTTCAAATATATCCACTCATGTGGTTGTACCTTTGATACTTTGCAGTGCAGCAAGCTCTTCTGTGACTTCAAAATACTCATTTGTCCCACGCATATAAATGAGAAGTTGGGGGGCCGGGCGGTGGCGCTAAAGGTAAGGTGCCTGCCTTGCCTGCGCTAGCCTTGGACGGACCGCGGTTCGATCCCCCGGTGTCCCATATTCTTCTGAGCACATAGCCAGAAGTAACCCCTGAGCATTACCGGGTGTGGCCAAAAAAAAAAAAAAAAAAAAAAAAAAAAAAAATAAATGAGAAGTTGGGCAGAATCACGAACATCATTGCTTTTGTCGAGTGCCAAGGAAAAATAGCAAAGTTTCTTTGCAGAGTTTTGCAAATGGTGCAGCAAATTTTCTCCCATTTCTTCAATCCTTCGTGTCATTGTAACTCCTGAAAGGCTCACTGTACTAAATAAATCGGCCTTCTCTGGACACATCTCTTTGGCAACAGAAATAAGGCATTCTTTAACAAATTCTCCCTCCACAAATGGTTTGCCATTGCGCGCTATTAGCTTGGCAACTTGAAAACTTGCCCGCAGTGAGGAAGTATTTAACAGCTTCTGCTTCACAAAAGTATTTTGCTGAGTCGTCAGTGTATGTTTCAGTTGTAATATTTTATCTTTTCTCACTTCTCCAACCAAGCAATCATATTTATCTTTATGTTGAGTTTGATAGTGGCTTCGCAAATCGTATTCTTTGAACACAGCAACTATATTCTGGCATATCAGACACACAGCTTTTTCTTTGTACCGCATAAAAAAGTAATCGTAAGTCCACTGTTCTTTGAATATCCTACACTCGCCGTCCATTTTTCTTTTCCTTGACATCATTGTTTCCTAGGGATTCCAAATTGATATTAGTGAAATACAAATATGTGTGTATATATACACACAGTGTATGAACCCCCATTAGTCCCTGATGTGAACACTTACCCCTTGCAGGCTTTACTAAGCAGACCAGCTCAGTCCCTGATAGTTCAGTTATATCTCCCTATATAATGCCCAAATTGATATGTTCGGAATCAGCATGTGAACACTGAAAAGGAATTGCAAAATGCATGTAAAATTTTCAATGTAACCCCTTTAAAATGCTTCAGCATCGAACCCCTAACCTCCCAACCACCGCCCACCCCCTAACTTTGATTTCAGCACTGAACGCCTCAACACCCCCAAAGAGGAATTTTCATATGAGTCACCCACAGCCCAATCGGGCAGAACCCCCCATCTGGCAAAAATGTATTTCTATGGCACTTTTGACTGACCTTTGGCAGTGGAGGGAGTGGAGGAAAACCTCATTGACAGGCAGGCACAGCACACAGACACCACGTTGCCTGGGGGTGGAGCAGGCGCCATTTTACATCATATAGTCACCCACATGTGGTACTCCTAGCCACGCAGCATGTGGCCCGCGGGTTGTAGTTCGAAGACCCCTGCTGTAAGAGCTACTTACCGGGCCCGGAGAGATAGCACAGCGGTGTTTGCCTTGCAAGCAGCTGATCCAGGACTGAAGGTGGTTGGTTCGAATCCCGGTGTCCCATATGGTCCCCAGAGCCTGCCAGGAGTGATTTTTGAGCACAGAGCCAAGAGGAACCCTTGAGCGCCGCCGGCTGTGGACCCCCCACCCCCCAAATAAAGCAAAGTAAAAAATTGCAAAAGAAGTGCAACTCTCTGAGGAGAGTTAGTCTGTCCTACTTAATGTGAAATAAAATTGATAAATGTGCAGTTAAATAAGACAGTGCCCTATATTAACTTCTTCGAATTAAGTTTCCTCTGTAACATTAAATAACAATGTAAATAACATTAAAATATTTACATTTAACATACAAATTAAACTGTACTTAGAAATTATCTATATGCAAACGACCTACCCGCTGAACTATCTCTCCGGCCACCCCACCTTGTGGAGGAGGCTTTTGTAGAATTCCCATGCTCATTCTGTAAAAAAATGTGCTCTATCACTGAGCGCCATCCTAAATTCTGTGTGCAGATGAAGACAGTTTGAAATCGGATTTAAAAATTAAGTTTTGGGCCCGGAGAGATGGCACAGCGGCGTTTGTCTTGCAAGCAGCCGATCTAGGACCAAAGGTGGTTGGTTCGAATCCCGGTGTCCCATATGGTCCCCCGTGCCTGCCAGGAGCTATTTCTGAGCAGCCAGGAGTAACCCCTGAGCACTGCTGGGTGTGGCCCAAAAACCAAAAATAAAATAAAATAAAATAAAATAAAAATTAAGTTTTATATACAAAATCTTGCTACACCAGCCCTCTTTCCTTACCTCCCTTTATTTCCTTTCTTGTTATTGTTGTTTAGTTGTTTATTGCTTGTTTGGGTGCTTTTTTTCTTTTCCCTTCTTTTGCTTTGTTTTTGTTTTGTTTTTGTTTTTTTGGGGGGGCCACACCTGGCTCTGCGCTCAGAAATCGCTCCTGGCTCCGGGGACCATATGGGATACTGGGGACAGAACCCAGGTCAGTCCTGGTTCAGCAGCCCTGCCCTATCACTGTGCTATCGCTCCGGTCCCTCCCTTTCTTCTTCTTCTTTTTTTTTTTTGGTTTTTGAGCCACACCTGGCTGTGGCTGTCTGCTCAGAAATAGCTCCTGGCAGGCACGGGGGACCATATGGGACACCGGGATTCGAACCAACCACCTTTGGTTCTGGATCGGCTGCTTGCAAGGCAAACGCCGCTGTGCTATCTCTCCGGCCCCCCTTTCTTCTTTTAAATTGATATTGATAGCTCCTAGACAGCCTTCCCAGTTTTCCTTTTTTATTTTTTCTTCTTCCCAACAGCATCACAGTACTCGAATCATCTTGTTCTGCCTCATAAGTTGAACGGGGGAAATGTGTATGGTACCAAGAGCAAACAGTCGCATGAACATTGAATGATAATGATCAGACCTAAATATCAAACCCAAAGTCAACATAGAATCAAGATACCCAACCTACAATAAAGTTACATGCAAAGGGGATATGTTACACTACCAGTCCAGAGGGCAAAGGCATGAAGTATGGGACGCATGCTGGGAACAGGGGCGGAGGGAGGACGACACTGGTCCAGGTGGGAATGGCCCTAATTCACTGTTACTACATACCTTAAATATAAGTGTGAAAGACTTGTAATTCACATTGGTCACAATAAAATTTAAAAAAAAATTAAGTTTTATGGGCTGGAGCAATAGTACAGCAGTAAGATGTTTGCTTTGCACATGGCCAATCCAGGACAGACCTGGGTTCGATCCACAGTATCCCATATGGTCTCTGCTAGGAGTGATATCTGAACGCCACCAGGTGTGTGGCCCAAACCTCCCCCTATTTTATTTATAAAATCCTGTTTTATAAGGCTGTGAATATTTGATCTTACTGCTTTGTTTTAGGGCCACTCCCTGGGATGTTTAGGGCCTGTTGGTTCTGCTGACTATGGGATTTCTATGGAAAAGGTTATTAATACACTCAGAACACCTCATTGTTTTAGGATGAAGGACATGTATTTTCTCACTTTCTCTGTTTTTTGGGTCACACTCACCTGTGCTCAGTACTTACTCCTAGCACTGTGCTTAGCACTTCTGGTAGTGCTGGGGAATCAAATGTTGGGTGGAAGTTCAAACCTGGTTGGCAGGATGCAGAGCAAGCACTGTTTTTTTTTTTTTTTTTTTTTGGTTTTTGGGCCACACCCGGTGACGCTCAGGGGTTACTCCTGGCTATGCGCTCAGAAGTCGCTCCTGGCTTGGGGGACCATATGGGACGCCGGGGGATCGAACCGCGGTCCGTCTCCTAGGCTAGCGCAGGTAAGGCAGGCACCTTACCTCGAGCGCCACCGCCTGGCCCCCGGCAAGCACTGTTGTACTACCTCTCTGGCCCTGTGACTGTTTAATTGTATTTATTTCATGTTTTGGGGCCACACCCAGCTGCTCTCTGGGGTTACTCCTGGCAGAATTGGGGAACCATATAGGATGCAGGGGATCAAAACACCCTACCCATTGTGCTATTGCTCTGACCATTTATTGTTTTTGTTTTTGGGGGGTCACACCCAGCAGTGCTCAGAGGTTACTCCTGGCTCTGCGCTCAGAAATCACTCCTGGCAGGCACAGGTAACCATGTGGGATGCTGGGATTCGAACCCCCCATTTGTCCTAGATGGGCTGTATGCAAGGCAAATGCCCTACCCCTGTGCTATTTCTCTGGCCCCATGTTTATTGATGGTTTTTTGGGAGCAGTGTCACACCCAACAGCGTTCAGAGGTTACTCCTGGCTCTATGCTTAGACATCGCTCCTAGCAAGCTGGGGGGACCATATGGGATGCCAGGATTCGAACCACCATCTTTCTGCACGCAAGGCAAATGCCGTACCTTCATGCTATCTCTCCGGCCCTGTTTATTGTTTTATTTTGTTTTGTTGGCCACACCCTGCGGCGCTCAGGGGTTACTCCTGGCTGTCTGCTCAGAAATAGCTCCTGGCAGGCACGGGGGACCATATGGGACACCGGGATTTGAACCAACCACCTTTGGTCCTGGATCGGCTGCTTGCAAGGCAAACGCCGCTGTGCTATCTCTCCGGGCCCTGTTTATTTATTTATTTATTTATTTTTTGGTTTTTGGGCCACACCCATTTGACGCTCAGGGGTTACTCCTGGCTATGTGCTCAGAAATCGCCCCTGGCTTGGGGGGACCATATGGGACGCCGGGGGATCGAACCGCGGTCCTTCCTTGGCTAGCGCTTGCAAGGCAGACACCTTACCTCCAGCGCCACCTACCCGGCCCCTATTTTTTTAATTTAAAAAATTTGAAGAAAGGACTGGAGTGATAACACAGCAGATAGGACATTTGCCTTGCACATGGTCAACCTGGATTCCATATCTGGCATCCTATATGGTCCCCCGAGCACTGGCAGGAATGACCCCTGAGTATAAAAACAGGAGTAATCCTTGAGCACTGCTGGGTGTGGCCCCCAAACAAAAAAAAATTGGGGGGGGGGAGACACCTACCAGTTCTCAGGGTTTACTCTCCCCCCACAGGGCTTAGTTTTGATGGTTTTGAGACCATATGAGGTATTGAGAATGGAGCCTGGACTAGCACTGTACAAAGCAAGCACCTTATCCACTGTGCTATCTATCTGATACCCCAGCCCCCATAACTGTTTTCTTTTTCTTCTGTTTTTGGGCCACACCCGGTGACGCTCAGGGGTTACTCCTGGCTATGCACTCAGAAATTGCTCCTAGCTTGGGGGACCATATAGGATGCTGGGGGAGCAAACCGTGGTCTGTCCTATTAGCACATGTAAGGCAAATGCCCTACCACTTGCACCACTGCTCCAGCCCCACCAGGAGCAATTTCTGAGTGCAGAGCCAGGAGTAACCCCTGAGCACTATTGGGTGTGACCCAAAAACCAAAAAAAAAAAACAAACACAAAAAAACCTAAATAAAACAAAACAAAAATGCAAACAGAAACTAAGACATAAAGAAATAACACAGAATTTTAGTTTTTTTAATTCTAAAATATTTTAATAATTAATATCATGGGAAGACTGATATACAATGCAATTATTTATTTTACAAGGAGATTCTGTACATCAGGGAGGTGTCTAGTACAATATATCAAGTTTTTAATCTCTTCTTTACATTATGATTGTGAATTGTTACTTACATAGAAAAGAAACACAAAACCCATCCGTACATATATATAAAAACACCTGGAAAAGTTGACCCCAAAGTAAGTATTTCCAAAGAATAAGAGTGAGATGAAAGATAAACTAGACTCCTTGGTGGCACATGTAAAGCAGACAAACAGGAGACCAAACCCTGCTTCAAGTTTGGCACATTAAGGGAAATTAAGGCAGTGAAAGAAGAGTTTAAAAATGTGTCCAGACAGAGAATGCTGGGCATCTGCTGAGCGATCTCTGAATCCACAAGCCAGAAGGACAGCAGTCAAGTCAGTGCGGCTGTGTGGCACTTTCTCTGCACCTCTAATCAACACTGCATCTTCCTTGGTCAGACATGAATGAGCTTCAAGACGAGGTGAATCTGGCAGATCTTCAGAGCTGTAAAGCACTTGATGGGAACGGACAAGTCTATTCTCCTATTCCCCATACAGCGAGAAGACACTACCATTTAAGGTCACTTCAGTTTTTTGTTTTAACCTGATATTTTGATTTTTCAATAATCTTACATGGGCTTGATGGGGGAGAAGGAAGCCCTACTTAAAGATTCCATATAGAAAAGAAAGGGGCCAGAGTGACAGTCCTGCGGGTGGTACATTTGCCTTGCACATGACTGACCAATGTTTGATCTCCGGCATCACATAAGGTCCCTGGACATTGTCAAGATTAATTCCTGAACACGGAGCCAGGAGTACCCCATGAATATCACCAGTTGTGGCCCCTAAACAACAAAATAAGGATAACAAAGACTGCAGAAGTCACAATTTCCTGAACACTAAGAAATAAAGGTAAAATCACATTCATCAGTCCAAAAATTTTTTTCTTCCACTTAGTGTGAATAGGAATTAGAGAAAAATAGTGAGGCTGTATAATTCTTAATAAAAATCCAAAGAAAGCAATGAATCTCCTATTGTAGGACATCTGATTAATATACATGACAATACAAAAAGGGTTGGGGTTGAGTGATAGACAAACCAAGCACATTGGCTGTAGGAGGGAAGTGAGGTGGGGGCTGCTGACAGTTTGTCACACACAGAATGAGGTTCTGAAAAGACAGGCTAATGGGCATGATCATGGCCTTTCTATTTCTCTGAAAGGCCTTTTGCCATCTAGCACCCTAGAGTTCTGCTATGAATCTGGCTGACAGCACATAGTGCTCCACAGAGGCTATCACTGGGCTTCACAGACATGAGTGTATATATTGGTCAGTGTTATTTGGTTCAAAAAGTGTACAACAGACTCTAAGATTTTTTTTTTTGTTTTTGTTTTTTTTTGTTTTTGGGCCACACCCTGTGACGCTCAGGGGTTACTCCTGGCTATGCGCTCAGAAGTTGCTCCTGGCTTCTTGGGGGACCATATGGGACGCCGGGGGATCGAACCGCGGTCCGTCCTAGGCTAGCGCAGGCAAGGCAGGCACCTTACCTCCAGCGCCACCGCCCGGCCCCTGAGACTCTAAGATTTAAGCTGCGTCAGTTTCTTGCCAAACTGGCATTAACATAAAGGTTTTTCTGGGCTTGGTTTGTCTAGAAAGTAAGCATGTGTGTATTTACATTAGACTGCCTATCATCTAGCCTGCTGATTATAGGAAAAACTGATGTTTCTATCACTTCAAGATCATTTTCATTAAGACAAATAGGAAGGCGGCCGAAGAGACAGCACAGTGGTAGGGCATTTGCCTTGCACGCAGCCGATTCAGGACGGACAGTGGTTCAAATTCTGGCATCCCATATGGTCCCCCGTGCCTGCCAGGAACGATTTCTGAGTGCAGAGCCAGCAGTAACCCCTGAACAGCACTGGGTGTGACCACCCCCCCCCCCAAAAAAAAAAAACCTCAGGTGGCTCTTGTGCTTAGAAAGAAGAGGTCCTCAGACCTGAGCACTCTCAGATCGGACCTGAGCGATTTAGACTACTGGGCCGCGAGGTACAGTGCAGAGTTTCAAGTGGTATTTGCCACTGTGGCATGAAGGCTTCTGTGCTGGTGTGGATCCCATGTCAAAGACTTTAAGACCTCCAGGAGGTGTTCTTCAACACTACTAAATGTGATGGTTAGAATCTAGCACCCACACATGAGGGACTCACTATTCAGACAGGGCAAGTAAGGCTACTAGGAAAACTGTGACTCAGTGCTGGTGGGCATCATAAGGGGAGGGTGTAAAACAGCCACAAAAACTTGGAACAGCCGGTGGACCAGAATTTTGGTGACTGGTGAGGAAAGACTTCTGATATAAAAAGGTTCAGAAGTGCTGACGTGTTAGATTTGGCCAACGCAGCACATGAGAATCCAGTCCAGTGAAAAGCTACATTCAGAGAAGAGCTGTTCATCCCCAAACCACATACTGGGACTCAATTTTGACTGTGCCCAAAAGTGCTGATGTTCCCTCCATGCGATCCTGGAGATGAAGCAGCAAGTGGAGCTGCTAAGTGGGTTATTGAGTTTCTGGTTCAGACTTCAGCATCAAGGACGATGGTAGCTAAAAAGATGAATCCAAAGAGTCACGTTACTAAAGATTGCAGATTACTCTGCACTTTGTCATTTTTTTTTTTTTTTTGTGGTTTTTGGGTCACACACGGCAGTGCTCAGGGGTTATTCCTGGCTCCATGCTCAGAAATTGCTCCTGGCAGGCACGGGGGACCATATGGGACGCTGGGATTCGAACCGATGACCTTCTGCATGAAAGGCAAACGCCTTACCTCCATGCTATCTCTCCAGCCCCTGCACTTTGTCATTTACACACTTTTTTTTTTGGGGTGTGGGGGAATTAAAATAAAGGGTCTCACATGTGCAAGGCATGTGCTCTACACTCACACTCACTTTTGGCTTATTTTACATGTTATTTCTTTTTTTTTGGGGGTGGGGTTTGAGTCATATCAGTGGCACTCAGGGGTTATTCCTGGCTCTGTGCTCAGAAGTCACTCCTAGAAGGCTCCGGGGACCATATGGGATGCCAGCATTAGAACCATGGTCTGTCCTGTGTTGGCCACGTGCAAGGCAAACGCTCCAGTCTCTACATGTTATCATTTCTGTTTTTTTTGTTTGTTTGTTTTTGGGCCACACCCGGCAGTGCTCAGGGGTTACTCCTGGCTGTCTGCTCAGAAATAGCTCCTGGCAAGCACGGGGGACCATATGGGACACCGGGATTTGGATCGGCTGCTTGCAAGGCAAACGCCACTGTGCTATCTCTCCGGGCCCCACATGTTATCATTTCTAATAACATTTTATGTTCTTTTTTTTTTGGCCACTCATAGTGGTCCTAAGGAGACCATAATGTTGAGGATCCAACCCAGGGTTTTTGCACTGGAACATGTGCTTTTGTTTTTGGGCTTCATCTGACTGTGTTCAGAGCTTATTCCTGGTCCTGCATTCAGGGGTAACTTATGGCAGTGTTAGAGGCCCATATGGGGTGCTGAGAATTGAACCCAGGTTCGAGGGTGAGGGGAACTGAACCCAGGTTCGCAGTGTAGGTGCCCTACCTGCTGTACTATCTTTCTGGTGTCTGGACTTTCTTTTCTCTTCTTTTTTTGTTTTTTGGGTCACACCCGGCAGCGTTCAGAGGTGACTCCTGGTTCTATGCTCAGAAATCATTCCTGGCAGGCTTGGGGGACCATATGGGATGTCAGGATTCGAACCACTGTCTTTTTGCATGGAAGGCAAACACCTTACCTCCATGCTATCTCTCTGGCCCCTAGCCTCTGGACTTACTAGAATTTGGCTCTACATTAAGCCTTTTCTTTTCTTTTTTTTTTTTGGGTCACACCCAGCAGCACTCAAGAGGTTACTTCTGGCTCTACACTTAGAAATCGCTCCTAGTGGGGCCGAAGAGATAGCATGGAGGTAAGGCCTTTGCCTTTCATGCAGGAGGTCATCGGTTTGAATCCCGGCGCCCCATATGGTCCCCTGTGCCTGCCAGGAGCAATTTCTGAGCCTGGAGCCAGGAATAACCCCTGAGCACTGCCAAGTGTGACCCAAAAAAAAAAAAAAAAAAAAAAAAAAGAAATCGCTCCTGGTGGGGCCGGTGAGGTGGCACTAGAGGTAAGGTGTCTTCCTTGCAAGCGCTAGCCAAGGAACGAACCGCGGTTCCATCCCCCAGTGTACCATATGGTCCCCCCAAGCCAGGGGCGATTTCTGAGCGCATAGCCAGGAGTAACCCCTGAGCATCAAACGGGTGTGACCCCCTCCCAAAAAAAAAATAAAGAAATCGCTCCTGGCAGGCTCGGGGGACCATATGGATGCTGGAATTCAAACCACCGTCCTTCTGCATGCAAGACAAACACGCCTTACCTCCATGCTATCTCTCTGGTCCCTACATTAAGCCTTTTCAGAAGTGTTTTGAGATTCACAAAAGTACTTTAATTGATTTCATTTGTGGCTAACAGACTAAGCAGATCCTAAATTATTAGGTGAGGTTTTTTTTTTTTTTTTTTTTGCTTTTTGGACCTCCCCCTGGTGACTTTCAAGGGTTACTCCTGGCTAAGTGCTCGAAAATTGCTCTTGGTTTTGGGGTCCATATGGGATGCCAGAAAATCAAACCACGGTCCATCCTAGGTTAGCCGCATGTAAGGCATACGCCCTACTGCTGCACTACTGCTCTGGCCCCAAGGTGAGTTTTTTTTTTTTTTTTTTTGGTTTTTGGGCCACACCCTGTGACGCTCAGGGGTTACTCCTGGCTATGCGCTCAGAAGTTGCTCCTGGCTTCTTGGGGGACCATATGGGACGCCGGGGGATCGAACCGAGGTCCGTCCTAGGCTAGCGCAGGCAAGGCAGGCACCTTACCTCCAGCGCCACCGCCCGGCCCCCAAGGTGAGTTGTTTTTGGCTTGGCTGTCTCATTTAAAAAAAAAAAAAAAGAGTTGGGGCCAGAGAGATAGCATGGAGGTAGTAAGGCGTTTACCTTTCATGCAGAAGGTCATCAGTTCGAATCCTGGCATCCCATATGGTCCCCCGTGCCTACCAGGGGCAATTTCTGAGCACGGAGCCAGGAAAAACCCCTGAGCACTGCTGGGTGTGACCCAAAAATCACAAAAAAAAAAAAAAAAAAGTTACAAAATAAATGAAAAGATGGAAAAACGGGGGGCAGAAGAGATAGCAGGAGGTAGAGTGTTTGCCTTGCATGCAGAAGGATGGTGGTTTAAATCCCTGATTCCCATATGGTCCCCCAAGCCTGCTAGTGGTGATTTCTGAGCATAGAGCCAGGAGTAACTCCTGAGCGTTGCCGGGTGTGACCCAAAAACAAACAAACAGACAAAAAAGATGGGAAAAAAAAGAGTTTATACACTAAATTAGTAAGATCAATACTGTTATACAGAAATGAAATGAGAGGGCTGGAGTGTTAGCACAGTGGTAGGGTGTTTGCCGCCTTGCCCACAGTAGACCCAGGAAGGGAGGGAGGGTAAATGAGAGAACAAGATTTTCTTTAACTTAACAGAGGTAGCACCCAGTGGAATCAACCACTTACGCCTTTTCTCTTCTGGATCTGCAACTTACCTATTCTGAAAGTGTTTCTTCATCATAAAAACGGGGGTATTAACACACCTCAAGGTTTCTTACAAGGATTACATTTTAAAAAACTATATTCAGTACAAGCATTTACTATTACTTATTAGTCCTCATTCCTTCCCTCATTTTAGTCTTACTGCATCAGCACTGAGTCCCTGCTTTTCCTAATGCCATCAGTCTCTCTGGTCAAAATACTTGGATATGTTTACTTTTAGCTAGAACTTCACTTAGCTCGTAATAGTGGTTGGGTCTTTTGGGTCTTACCGTGTAAAATGTTTACTGTCCTCATGAACTTCCATCTCTGAGCTTTTAAATTCATTTAATTCCTTTCTTATGGCAGCCTGTGAAGGAGAAACAAAAATGCATCAGCATCTTCTACCTGCTATTGGAGAGCAGTATGATTTACCCTCTGATCTCAACTGAACTGTGAGGTGCTGCAAACAGCCACAAGCACTTGATACATATCACTTCACATCTAAGAAACCCCAACCTACTAGAATAGAGACTGGAGAGTTAGCATGGAGGTAAGGCATTTGCCTTGCATGCAGAGGTCATTGGTTCGAATCCTGGCATCCCATATGGTCCCCTGAGCCTGCCAGGAGCGATTTCTGAGTGTGGAGCCAGCCCCTGAGCACGACCGGGTGTGATGCAAAAACAAAAACAAAAACAAATACTAGAATAACAGAAAAGAGATATTGTAGCTTTCAAAACCAAACCAAAACCAAAACAGACAGATATATCTGTATCTACAAATATATAGATGCATATCTATTTATCTATCGAGAGACCTTGTCAGCAGGTGTCAGTTTAGTCCAAGGTTTGTCAGCCCGCCGGTCATAATCTTGAGCATCAGTTACTTCTACATATTCATTAAACCTCAGAATCTTTCTGGCGAGCAGTTCTGCCACGGTTGGTCTTTGGCTGAGCTGAAAAAAATGAAGCTCTTAGTTCACACAAATTAAAGATCACAAAAAAAAAAAAACCAAAACAACAAAAACAAAAATAAAAAAAACAAATTAAAGATCACTCATACATTAAAACTGCATCTAATCCAGTTTCAACTTTCACTAAACACTGGATTCACTTGAGGACTTTTACCCATTACTGATCCCTGAATCATGTCCCAGAGATTCTGGGAATCATGAGTCTGCCTATCACTATTGTGGGATCATACCTGGAGATACTGGGGAAGTTAGAAGATGCAAGAGACCAAAACCAAGGTCTTACGTCACACTGCAAAAGGCCCTCCCTTATTCCCTTTTTTATTTTATTTTAATTTTTTTTTGTTGTTGTTGGGCTATACCAGGTGACACTCAAGGGTTACTCCTGGCTATGCGCTCAGAAATCACTCCTGGGATGTCGGGAATCAAACCCATGTCCGTGTGCAAGGCAAACATCCTACCACTGTGCTATTGCGATGGCCCCTCCTTTTTATTTTGGGCCATACGCAGCAGTGCTCAGGACTTAACTGTACAATGCTCCGGACTTAACTGTACAATGCTCCAGTCTAAATTTTTTTTTTGATCTTTGAGCCACACTCGGTGATGTGTTATTGCTCCGGCCCCTCCAGTCAAAAAATTTAATTTTTAAAACTTTTTTTTATGGGGGCTGGAGAAACAGCAAAGTGGGTAGGACATTTGCCTTGCACGCTACCAAGCCAGGTTTAATCCCTGGCATCCCATATGGTCCTATTGAGATTGACAGGAGTGATTTCTGAGCACAGAGTTAGGAGTAACTCCTGAGCACTGCTGGGTGAGGCTCCTCCCAAAAACAACCAACGTTGATAGTATAGTGAGTAGGATGCTTGCTTGAGTGTTGCCAACCTGGGTTCAATCCCTGGTATGCCATAGGGTCCCTCAATCACTGCCTGGAGTAATTTTTGAGTGCAGAGCCAGGAATAACTCCTGATCATTGACAGGTGTGGGACCCCCTCCAAAAAAAAGTCTTTATTAGCAGAACTCAGGGGACCAGATGGGGTGCTGAACTGAAGGTTAGCCTTGAACAAGGTCAGCACCCTACCTGATGTCTCTGGCCCTAGATTTAATTTTTTTTTTTTTTTTGGTTTGTTTTTGGGCCACAGCTGGCAATGCTCAGGGGTTTCTCCAGACACTGCACTCAAGACTCACCCCCTGGCAATGCTCAGGGAACCATATGCCATGTAGAAGATTGAGTCTGGGTTGCTTGAGTGCAAGGCAAGTGGCCCATCCATTGTAAGATCCCTAAATTTATTTTTTTCACTGGACCATACTTTAGCAATGCTCAGGGGTTACTCATGTCTCTGTGCTCAGGGATCACTTATAGTGGGCTCAGTGGACCATAAGGGGTGCTGGGAACTGAACCTGGGTCAGCTGCCTATAAAGCAAATGTCCTGCCTTTTCTAGCCCAGGAGATTTGATTATAAATAGAGTCTATACCCAACAGTGCTGAGGAGAGGTGGTCTCAGGAAACAACTCAGGTGCTACGAGAATGAATGCAGGAAGCGACCTAGACATGGAGCTGTGGTGCTTAGGACTCACAAAGGATTATACTTGATGGTGTCTGGAGGGAACATGTACTGGAATTCAACTTGGGGCTTCAAACATATCAGGCATAGACTCCAACACTCTGAGGCATATTCTTGGTCCTAAAATTAATTTCTTCAACATGAGCTCAAACAGGAACCAAACCAGTCATTCACAATCGAAAGGCAGCAAATACACTGAAACTAAATAGTCGGTTGCTTACCTTTCTGGTGAGCCGACGTTTAATCTCTCGCTTTTCTGCTTGACGATCAGCCTCATTCTTAGCTATAATTGATAGAAACAAATTACTTCAAAATAGGAAATTGCAAATCAAATCTTTTAGTGAGTCCACTGTAGATGTTGTTTGAATGAAATCCTAACTCTAGGGAGAGCTAATCACGTGTGTGTGTGTGTGTGTGTGTGTGTGTGTGTGTGTGTGTGTGTGTGTGTTTTGGCAGAACTGGGGATCATAATCAGGACAGCATATATATAAGGGAAGTGTGCTACCCCGACCCCTATAATAATTTTCTTGCCAAGTGGAACAAGTACTGGGGAACAACATTACTAAACTGATAGCAAGTCTGGTCAGCTGCCTGCCAAGAGTGAAGTCTGTTCTTTATCTATAGACAGTTACATTCTGAGGTTCCTCCTTTAGTAGCATCCTTTTGCTTTTTGCTTGCAGTTGAATATATCTAGTATTTGTCTTTTTTTTTTGGTGTTTGGGTCAGACCCAGCGGTGTTCAGGGGTTCCTCCTGGCTCTGTGCTCAGAAATTGCCCCTGGCAGGCACAGGGGATCATATGGAATGCCGGGATTCGAATCACTGTCTGTCCTGTGTTGGTTGCGTGCAAGGCAAACACCTTACAACTGTACTATCGCTCTGGCCCCTAGTATGTGTCTTTTGAGAGAAAATATTAACTACATGTCCTCTGGCAGTTCCTTACTCAAGAACTCAAAAAAAGATTAGGTTATAAATTTTTTTTTATATATTGGACTAAATATTGTATAATTAGTCTATAGAGACTCTCACATTTTATTTTATTTTATCTTTGGGTTTTTGGGTCGTCACATCCGGCAGTACTCAGGGGTTCCTCCTGGCTCTACGCTCAGAAATCGCTCCAGGCAGGCTCGGGGGACTATATGGGATGCTGGGATTCGAACTACTGTCCTTCTGCATGCAAGGCAAATGCCCTACCACCATGCTATCTCTCCAGCCCTGAAACTCTCACATTTTAAATTTTACTATGTGATTTAGGAAGTTGTATACAGTTTGTCCCTTGATATCTGCGGGACAATGGTTCTGAGACTCCACCCCAAAATAAAAGTCCAAGGTGGTAAAGACTCTTAGGAAAAACTGGATTTGCAGATGATCTCCCATATAATCTGGTATATATATATATTTTTTTTTAATCTGGTATATTTTAAATCATTTCTATCTACTGATAATACCTATTGCAATGTAAACAATAACATAGTTATTATGTTGTATTTTTTAGGGAATAAGGATTTGAAAGAAAATCTGAGGGACCAGCAAGATGATGCAGTAGATAATGAGCTTGCTTTGTATGCTGCTGAATTGGTTTGGATTTCCAGCACCTCAAATGGTCCCCTGCACACCACCATGAGTGATCCCTGAGCAGAGCCAGAAGTAAGCCCTGAGCATAGTAAGACAAACAAACAAAATATATGTGATGACTGGCGGTAAGTGCAGTATTAAGTGTTTGTTTTGCATGCATCCAGACTTGATTCAGTTTCCAAACACCATGAGTGACATCTGAGAACAAAAGCCAGGAGTAGGGCTGGAGCGATAGTAGAGTGAGTAGGGCATTTGCCTTGCATTTGCTGGGCCCAGGCTTGAGCTTCAGCATTCAGCATATGGCACCCCAAGCCTGCCAGAAATAATTTCTTTTTCTTTTTTGGTTTTTGAGCCACAACGGCGACGCTCAGGGGTTACTCCTGGTTCTGTGCTCAGAAATTGCTCCTGGCTTGAGAGACCATATGGGACGCCGGGGGATTAAACTGCAGTCCGTCCTAGGTCAGAAATAATTTCTTTCTGGGGCTGGAGCGGAAGTACAGCAGTAGAATGTTTGCCTTGCGCTTGACTGACCTGGGATGGATCCAGGTTGGATTCCTGGCATCCCATTAGGTCCCCCAAGCCTGTCAGAAATGATTTCTGAGTGCAGAGCCAGGAGTGACTCCTGAATGCCGCTGGGTGTGGCCACAAAACAAAACAAAAAAACCCCAACAACAACATAAAGAAAATTATGGAGATAGAGGGCAAGTTAAATATAAGCTCTTAGTGTGTACATTTTAAGGTACTAAAACTTAAGAGCTGAAAAAATATGAGGACCACCAGGTAGGTCCTCACTATGCTGACTCTCTCATTTTCTTTTTCTTTGTTTTTTTTTGTTTGTTTGTTGGGCCACACCGGCGGTGCTCAGGGGTTACTCCTGGATGTCTGCTCAGAAATAGCTCCTGGCAGGCATGGGGGACCATATGGGACACCGGGATTCGAACCAACCACCTTTGGTCCTGGATCGGCTGCTTGCAAGGCAAATGCTGCTGTGCTATCTCTCCGGGCCCACTCTCATTTTCATTAATACAAAAAGTTGACTAACATCTGGGGCCAGAGAGAGGGCATGGAGGTAAGGCGTTTGCCTTGCATGCAGAAGGACGTTGGTTCGAATCTGGGCATCCCATATGGTCCCCTGAGCCTGCCGGGAGCCGTTTCTGAGCATTGAGCCAGGAGTAACCCCTGAGTGCTGCCAGGTGTGACCCAAAAACCAAACCAAAAAAAAAAAAAAAAAAAAAAAAAAAAAACCAAAACCCACAAAAACAAAAAAAAAAAAAAAAAAAAAAAAAAAAAACAAACGAAAAAATACCAAAGCAAAACAAGAAAAGTTGACCAACATCTACTAGATATTATCAAATCCTTGCAAATAATGATGATTTCTGAAAAATCCTGGGGAAAAGGATCTTAGGGATAAAGTATATAGTATAAATCTGCATGAGGCCTGGGTTTAATTCCTGGCATTGGGATTTCTTTTTTTGAGGTGATAATGGTTAAAGTCAGAATCTCACAAATACCACTGAGCCATAGCCGCAGTTCCCAAAATACGGTCTTGTTAAGAAATATGAGGGGAAATCTATTCCTTTGTTAAGAACTAAAGAAAAATTCTTCCTGCGCTGGACTACTGTCTTTTCCCTTTTTCCTTTTTTTTTTTTTTTTGGACCACAGCTGGTGATATTCAGGGGTTATTCCTGGCTATGCACTCAAAAATTGTTCCTGACTTGGGGGCCCATATGGGACACTGGGAATCGAACTAATATCTGTCCTGGGTCAGCCACGTGTAAGGCAAATGCCCTACTGCTGTGCTATTGCTCCAGTCCCATGGACTACTGTCTTCTTGGAACTTATAAAAAAAAAGCCTCTCCTCTCAATGATATATATTAAAGTCAGAAAAGAGCAAAGAAAACCTATATAACTTGTTTTCATAGCTGGACTTACGTTGTAGTATATTTCGTTGTTCCAGTTCTTCTGGGGTTGGTCTCTGACTCAGTCGCCTGAAAAGGAGATGAAGAATATTTTCTATGTTATACCTCCCAATCCTGCATATAAAATATATATATATATTTGGTCCTTATGTTAGCCCCTACATTAGCAAGGATTCAAAAGAATTTCAAGTGTTTTTTGCTATTTTATTACATTAGCTGTGGTTTTATACACTTATCAGTGAAAGGCCAGAGATTACACCCTTGTGCTGGCATTCATAAATGGCATTGCTGTCTAGATTGTACTTGGAATGTGGTGGGGTGGTGCTAGGAATCAAAATCTTGATTTCCTAACTTAAAAGCAGGTTGTCTAGTATTGAAGAGATAGAACAGTGGGCAGGGCACTAGCCTTGTGTGTAATGCAACCAAGAGTAAGCCCAGAGCACTGCTCGGGTGGCCAAAAAACTTAGAACCAAACAAATAAAAACAGGGGCCAATGCTATAGCACAGCGGTAGGGCATTTGCCTTGCAAGCAGCTGATTTGAACAGAAGGTGATTCGAATCCCGGCATCCCATATGGTCCCCCATGCCTGCCAGGAGTTACCCCTGAGCGCTGCCAGGTGTGCCCCATAAAAACAAAACAAAAAGCAAACAAATAAAAACAATAAAAAAACCAAGAAAGCCCAACAAGCAACCAAACAAATAAAAACAAAAATTTTAAAATCAGTCTGCTAATTAAAAACAACAACAACAACAACAACAACAACAACAACAACAACAACAACAACAGAAAACTGGGCCAGAGCAATAGTTGAGCAGGTAGGACATTTTCCATGCATATGACTGAACCTAGCATCCTGAACTTGCCAAGAAAAAAAAAAAAAGTATCTAGGTACTTGTCTTATATATCAGCCAATACTGGTTCAATCCCTAGCACTGGATATGGCTCAATGAGCACTGACAGGAGTAATCCCTGATCACAGCTGTAGCCCCAAACTGCAAATGCCAAATAGTGTTGGAACTATGCAAAATATATAGACTTTGGAATAAAACCAAAAATACTAATCCAAAAATATGGTATTTACTTATTTCATTTTTTGGGTCATATTCAGCTGTACACAGGGCTTACTCCTGGCATAATTACTCAGGTATCACTCCTAATGTGCTCAGGGGACTATATGTGGTGCCAGAGATTGAACTCAGGTCTGTTGTGCATGCAAGGATGCAAGAGTGCCTTACTTGCTATACTATCTCTCCAGCCCTGCTCCAATTATTTAATAAGTCCTCTTTCTTTTTTTTTTTTTTTTGGTTTTTGGGCCACACCCTGTGATGCTCAGGGGTTACTCCTGGCTATGCGCTCAGAAGTCGCTCCTGGCTTGGGGGACCATATGGGACGCCGGGGGATCGAACCGCGGTCCGTCTCCTAGGCTAGCGCAGGTAAGGCAGGCACCTTACCTCGAGCGCCACCGCCCGGCCCCATAAGTCCTCTTTCTTATTAGTCATTATTTCAGTGTCATTTTTTGTTTGTTTTTGGATCATACCCAGCTTGGCTCAGGGGCCACTCCTGGCTCTACGCTCAGAAATCACTCCTGGCAGGCTCAGGGGACCATATGGGATGCCGGGATTCAAACCGCCGTCCTTCTGCATGCAAGGCAAACTCCTTACCTCCATGCTATCTCTCTGGCCCCTATTTCACAGTGTCTTATACATTATTTTGTCTTTTGTTTTTGGGCTATACCCATTAGTGCCTTTTATTTTGGAGGGGCGGTCACACTCAGTGGCACTCAGGGGTTACTCCTGACTTTGCATTCAGAAATCGGTCTCACAGGCAGGGGGGACCATATGGAATCTGGGATTTGAACCACCGTTCATCCTGGATTGGCTCCATGCACGAAAAATGCCCTACCACTGTGCTATCTCTCTGGCTCCCCATCAGTGCTTAGTGCTTATTTTTGGCTCTGTGCTCAGGAATAATTTTGGAGGTGCTCAGAATACCATATGGGATGCGGGGGATATAACCTAAGTCAGTGTGTGCAAATCAAGAGCCTTAACCACTGTACTATTATCTCTCTAGCCCCATTTTTTTTTTTTTTTGGTTTTTTTTTTTTTTTGGGTCACACCTGGCAGATCTCAAGGGTTACTCCTGGCTCAGAAATGGCTCCATTTGAGGGGGGGGACCATATGGGTTGGTGAGATTTGAACCACAGTCCTTCGCATGCAAGGCAAATGTCCTACCTCCATCCTATCCCTCCAGCTCCAATTTTGTCAAATTTGTCTATAAATATTTAAGTTGCCCTCCCCTCACAGGGCTGTGGACATATTTTATGTGACAGAGCACAGACCTGGGTTGGACCCCTGACACCTCGTGGAGCCTAAGCACCAGGTCTGTGTCCCCACCAAGCCATTTTGGCCAATAAGCATAGTCAAGTGTCTGATACAGGAGAAGAGAATACATTTAAATTATAGGACAAACCAACGAGCTTGAATTCAGACTCTGCATGTAGAAGTCCAGATTTCCATTCCTGTCACATAAACTCTGGCACTGTTGGGTGTGGCTCTCAAAACAAACAAATAAAATATAGCAATAAGGGGCCGGAGAGACAGCACAGCAGTAGGGCATTTGCCTTGCAAGCGGCAGACCCAGGACTGACCGTGGTTCGAATCCCGGCATCCCATGTGGCCCCCCGTGCCTGCCAGGAATGATCTTGGAGCACAGAGCCAGGAGTAACCACTGAGTGCCCCCAAAATAGCAATAAATAAAAAGACACCCTCCAGTTGACCAGCTGGGGGAGGTGATTGGCTCATGCCTGGCAGTACTCAAGGAACCACATGCAGTATAAAGACTGAAAGTAGGGTTGGCAGATGTAGCAGAGCATGCAAAGCAAGTGCCTTAACCTTAGTACTAGCTCTCAGGTCCTCAGTAATTTTCTCATGTTTATGCTGTAAGTTCTACCTGCTTTTCCTTTCTCTACCAAGAGAAACATCTAGGATACAAATACTTGTTTATGTATCTATATTCTGTATATTACACAGACAGGTATTTCTCTATGCTTTTGGTTCCAGTTGACCTGAAAAATACTTTAACACTTTGAAAAGAGGCAGCTTATGGAACACATGAGAATGACATGATGAAACCATGGGTGTGATGTTTAATTAGGTTGGTATTTCACAGCTGAGTAACTGGATAAATGACATTAAAATCTTGCTGTCCTGGGAACCACATATCTTCTCTAGAAACTTAAAAAAATACCACACTGGGGCTGGAGAGATAGCATGGAGGTAGGGCATATGCCTTGCATGCAGGACAGTGGTTCAAATCCACCCCATATGGTCCCCCCGAGCCTGCCAGAAGCGATTTCTGAGCGTAGAGCCAGGAATAATCCCAGAGTGCTGCCAGGTGTGACCCCAAAACAAAAACAAAACAAAACAAAAAACACCACATTTACAGCTAGGACGGCATACACAGAACAAAGGGCTGAAGCACATACTTTGATTCCCAGCATGAGATTTCTTCTAAGCCTTGCTGGGAGTGATCCCTGAGCACTAAGCAAGAATACACTAGGTGTAGCCCAAATCCAAATACTACCACTCCTCCCACACACCTATCTCTCTCTCTGTTTTTTTTGGACCACACCCAGTGGTGCTCATAGTTTATTCCTGGCTCTGCACTCAGAAATTGCTCCTGGCAGGTTAGGAGGACTTTATGGGATACCAGGGTTCAAACCCAGGTAAGCTGTGTGCAAGGCAAATGCCCTGCCCACTAAGCTATCGCTCCAGCCCCTCCTTTTTCTTTTTTGATTTTTGAGCCACTCTTGACAATGTTTAGGAGTTGCTTTCAGCTCTTCACTCAGAGATCACTCCTAGCAGTATTCAGGGGACCATATGTGATATCAGGGAAATCAAACCGGGTTGGTAAAATAGATGCTTTACCTGCTAAACTATTTCTCTGGTCTCTAATCAATTTAAAATTATTTATTTGTTTAAGGAACAGTAATTTACAAAGTTAATGATAGCTGGCTTTAAGCATACAATATTTTGACTCCAGTCCCACCGCTAGTGTCCATTTCCCTCCAACAGTGTTCCCTTATGTTCCCCCTTGACAGGCACATTTCAAAGTTCTGTGGCTGTAGTTTAGACCTCATGTTTTCAGTGTTATTGAGTATGTGCTTTGAATATAAAGTAATATTACTCTCTTATATTACTGGTATAACTGAGGCTCTGACTCCAGTTCTCCCAATACTTCCCTTGTATTTTATTTTATTTTTTTTCGGCCACACCAGGTGACGCTCAGGTGTTACTCCTGGCTATGCGCTCAAAAATCGCTCCTGGCTTGGGGGGCCAAATGGAACGCTGGGGGATCGAACCACAGTCTATCCTAGGCTAGTGAGCACAAGGCAGACAGACGCCTTACCGCTTGTGCCACCACTTCAGCCCCCTAATCCCTTTTATTTTTTTCTTCCCTCTCCATCCTTTTCTCTAACCCTTATCTATTTCTTTAAAAAAATAAAAAACAGGGGCTGGAGAGATAGCATGGAGGTAAGGCGTTTGCCTTTCATGCAGGAGGTCATCGGTTTGAATCCTGGCGTCCCATATGGTCCCCCGTGCCTGCCAGGAGCAATTTCTGAGCCTGGAGCCAGGAATAACCCCTGAGCACTGCCGGGTGTGACCCAAAAACCACACACACACAAAAAAAAACCCAAACAAACAAAAAAACAAAACAAAAAAAACAACATTGGTGCTGGATAGCATAGCAGTATGGCATTTGTCTTGCACACAGCAGACCCGACAGACCTGGGTTCAGTCCCCAGTATTCCATATGGTTCCCTGAGTCTGCCAGGGAATATATATATTGAGAGGGATCAGGCACTTGTGTGCATGTGGTTCAATATTTAGCACTCCATATGGTTTCCTGAGCCAGACCAGGAGTGATTCCAGAGCACAGAGCTAGGAGTGAACCCTCTTCATAGCTGTGTGTGGTCTAAAAATAAGTAGATATATAGGGCCAAACTGATAGCACAGCAAGTAAAATGTTTGCCTTGCACCCAGACAACCTGGGTTCAATCTCCAGCATCCCATATGGTCCTCTGGGTCTGCTAGAAGCAATTTCTGAGCAAAGAGCCAGGAGTAACCCCTGAGCACTGCCAAGAGTGTGGCCCAAAAACAAAAACAAGAAAAAAAAACAAAAAACCAAAACCAGGGACCGGAGAGATAGCACAGTAGTGTTTGCCTCGCAAGCAGTCGATCCAGGACCTAAGGTGGCTGGTTCGAATCCCGGCATCCCATATGGTCCCCTGTGCCTGCCAGGAGCTATTTCTGAGCAGATAGCCAGGAGTAACCCCTGAGCACCGCTGGGTGTTGCCCAAAAACCAAAAACCAAAAAAAAAAAAAAAAACAAAAACCAAAAAAAAAAACCCAAAACCAAAACAAATACAAAAGTACATATATAAAAATTATAAAAATAAAATAAAAAAGGATAAGTTCTATCACAATGTGAGCCTCTAATACACACATGAGTATAATATAACCAAATCAGTTTATTCTGAGCAAAGACTGACCGGATTAATGTGTTTCCAATCTGATGTCGTATTTCATTCCACTCTTCTTTGCTTTTTCGAGGCCAAGAATTCATGTTCGGCTCTGGTTCACTGGGTCTGTGGTTCAACTTCATAGCCAGTGTGTCTTTCCTTTTCACTTTGTTGGCCAGCGCACCTTTATAGGAGAGAAAGATTTGAAGCCAAAGACTCGTTCTCGGGGCTGGAGAGATAGCATGGAGGTAAGGCGTTTGCCTTTCATGCAGGAGGTCATCGGTTCGAATCCCAGCGTCCCATATGGTCCCCCGTGCCTGCCAGGAGCAATTTCTGAGCATGGAGCCAGGAGTAACCCCTGAGCACTGCCGGGTGTGACCCAAAAAAACTACAAAAAAAAAACAAAAAACCAAAACAAAACAAAACAAAGACTCGTTCTCAAGTAGAACTGGGCAAGTCTGAATAAAAAATGTAACTTCCAGCATGCTACTTGAACTCAATGATTCAGCTAACATAGAGGTGGGTTACAGTGAAGACATTTAAAATCTTTTTTTTTTTTTTTTTTTTTTGGTTTTTGGTTTTGGGGTCACACCCGGCAGTGCTCAGTGGATACTCCTGTCTCTAAGCTTAGAAATAGCTCCTGGCAGGCTGGGGTAACCATATGGGATGCCGGGTTTCAAACCACTGTCCTGCATGCAAGGCAAATGCCCCACCTCCATGATATCTCTCTGGTCCCCAATTAAAATCTTTTATACTTAGTAGGGTAAGAGAATTTTCTCGGGGCAGAGAGATAGCACAGTGGTAAGGCGTTTGCCTTAGGCGCAGAAGGATGGTGGTTCAAATCCCAGCATCCCATATGGTCCCCTGAGCCTGCCAGGAACGATTTCTGAGCGTAGAGCCAGGAATAATTCCTGAGCACTGCCGGGTGTGACAAAAAAACCCAAAAAACCAAAAAAACAGAGAATTTTCTCTTTGCTATCAATCTTCTATATTTTCTGTAGTAAAGCATGAATGGGATAAAGCATTTGATTAACATACCTTGTATAATTCTTTTGGGGAATGGAGCCATAGTACTTGCCTTACATAGAGTCAACCCAGGTTCAGTCCCTGGAATTCCATATGTGCCCCTGAGCACTGCCAGGAGTGATTCCTGAGTGCTGAACCAGAATTACCCCTTGAACATCACTGGGTGTGGCCCCCCAAAACAAAAACAAAATAATCAAAAAAATAATCTTTTGGGCTGGAGTAATAGTACAGCAAGTAAGGTACGGGTTGATTCCCAGGCATCCCACGAAGGTTCTCTAAGCCCGCCAGGAGTAAGCCCTGGGCACCACCAGGTGTGGCCAAAGAACAGCAACAACAAAAAAACCCTCCCTCTCCCACTTTCTTTGTTTTTGGGTCACACCTGGCAGTGCTCAGGGGTTACTCCTGGCTCTATGCTCAGAAGTTGATCCTGGCAGGCTTGGGGGACCACATGGGATGCCGGGATTTGAACCACCAACCTTCTGCATGTGAGGCAAACACCTTACCTCCACGCTGTCTCTCTGGCCCCCACTTTCTTGTTTTTGAGCCACACTTGGCAGTGTTGGGGATTTACATCGGCTCAGCACTTAGGGATCACTCCTGTATGTGTTTGGGAGGTACAACATACTGAGGATCAAACTCGTGTCTGCTATGTGCAAGGCAAATGTTGTGCCTGCTATACTCTCTCCAGCACCAAGACACCTTTTCTTTTTTTGTTTTGTTTTTGGGTCACACTTGGAGATGCTCAGAGATTACTTCTGGCTCTGTGCTCAGAATTGTTCCTGACAGGCACAGTGACCATATGGGATGCTGGGATTTGAACCATCGCCTGTCCTGGGTTAGTTGCATGCAAAGCAAACTCCTTTCTGTGTACTATTTCTCCGGCCCCAACACCTTTTCTTAAAGTTGCGTTCCCCTTTCAAAACTCAGTATTCCACTATGCACAGATTGAAATACATAAAAAAATGTGTTTCCCCCCACTTTTCTATCTACATAGTAAAATCATATGAGTAAGGACAATATCATGGCTATTATTTTAAAACAGTTCAAAACCAATTTTATTTTTCTCTAAAAAAAATTTTTTTTTTGGTTTTTGGATCACACCCAGCTCACTCAGGGGTTATGCCTGACTCTGCACTCAGAAATCGCGCCTGGCACCGGAGAGATAACAAAGCCGTATGGCATTTGCCTTGCACACAGTCAATCCAAGACAGGCGGTGGTTTGATACCTGGCTCCCATATGGCCCCCCAAACCTGGCAGGAGTGATATCTGAGCATAGAGCAAGGAGTAACCCCTGAACACCACTGGGTATGATCCAAAAACAAAACAAACAAACAAAAAAAAGAAATTGCTCCTGGCAGGCATGGGGGACTATATGGGATGTGGGGGTTTGAACCACTGTCTGTCCTGGATTGGCTGCATGCAAGGCAAATGCCCCACTGCTGTGTTATTTCTCTGGCCCTAAAAATTTCAATACCAAAAGGTAAAAACAGTTGTTTTCTTTTTAGGACATATGCAGCAATACTCAGGGCATATGCCTGGCTCTGTGCTCAGGAATTACTCCTGGAAGTGCTTGGGCACCATATATTGTACCAGGGATCAAATTTGGGTTATCTGCATAGATGGAAAGCAAGTACCCTAATCCATTGTATTATTTCTCTGACCTTGTTTCCTTTTTTTCCAAAACAATATGAGATTAAACCCAGAATTTCCTACCACTGAACCACATTTCTGTGGATACAAGACTGTATACACACATATATTTTATTGTTTTTTTTTGTTTTTGGATCACACCCGGCAGCGCTCAGGAGTCACTCCTGACTCCACGCTTAGAAAGTGCTCCTGGCAGGCACAGAGGACAATGTGGGATGCCAGGATTCGAACCAATGACCTTCTGCATGAAAGGCAAACACCTTACCTCATGCTATCTCTCGGGCCCCTACACACATATATTTAAATCGTAGTTGAGGTAATGTGGTTATAGTAGTGCTAATGCATGTGTTTGGTGTATGATGTCACTGTACCTCCACCATTAGCACCATTAATGTAGCCTTAAGGCTTCACAGGAGGGGCTGGAGATAGCACAGCGGCAAGGCATCTGACTTGCAAGCAGAAGGATGATGGTTAGAATCCCAGCATCCCATATGATCCCGAGCCTACTGGGGGTGATTTCTGAGCGTAGAGTCAGGAGTAACCCCTGAGTGCTGCTGGGTGTGACCCAAAAACAAAAAAAAAAAAAAAAAAAAAGACTTCACAGGAGAGGGTACAGATCTCTATTCACATTAATGCAGAGAGAAGCAAACATGAATACTTTTCTCCTTTTTTCTTTTTCCTTCCCTTTCTTACTCTGAGGGCTTTCATCTTCATCCTCTTCATCTCGATACTGAATGGGACCTTCTGAATCAGAATCACTCTCCTTTCCTTCTACTTCCTCCTGCAGGCACGGTGGTAGTTTGGGAAAGGCTGAGGTAGGTATCATGTCTTCATCAAATGCAGAAAGGTGGATTTGCTCCTCCTCCTCATCATCTGGACTAATAAATTAAAAAATATTTTTCTTTTAGGAGCATAAAAGACAACCAACTTACGAAACAAAGAATTGACTAAATATTGGGGGCTGGAGCAAAAGGTACAATGGGTAGGATAGGGACAACAGTGTTTTCTATGGAAGAATACTTTTATCTACCTTTAAACATTCTACTCCTAAAGTCTCAATTCAGTAAAGTTCTTGATTTAATATTATTTTTATGCATGTTTTCATTAAGACTATGGTTTATTAATTTAATGTTAACTCCTAGACAGTTCATGTTATATGTTAAATTTTCTTTTCTTTTCTTTTCTTTTTTTTTGGTTTTTGGGCCACACCCGGCGGTGCTCAGGGGTTACTCCTGGCTGTCTGCTCAGAAATAGCTCCTGGCAGGCACGGGGGACCATATGGGACCCGGGATTTGAACCAACCACCTTTGCTCCTGGATCGGCTGCTTGCAAGGCAAATGCCGCTGTGCTATCTCTCTGGGCCCTTAAATTTTATTTTCTACTCTAGTAGGACCAGCTATCTATCTTCAATAACAACTTAATTTCAGAGAATCTTCTAATGAATGTTATGAACATTTTAATAAACATTTTTTTTTTTTTGGTTTTTGGGCCACACCCGGTAACGCTCAGGGGTTACTCCTGGCTATGTGCTCAGAAGTTGCTCCTGGCTTGGGGGACCATATGGGACACCGGGGGATCGAACCGCGGTCCGTCCAAGGCTAGCACAGGCAAGGCAGGCACCTTACCTTTAGCGCCACCGCCCGGCCCTTAATAAACATTTTTTAAACAAACACTTAAAAACAAAAGTAAACCCAGGTTGGGGGAAGAGGGAAAAAAAAGTGAACCCAAGTTGGATTCCTAGGATTCCATATGGCTTCCTGATCATGCCAGGTGTGATCCCTGAGCCTAGAGCCAGAAGCCCTGAGCAGAGCCAGGAATGATCTCTCCTGCAAAAGGACTATATAAGGGTATTTAAATGAAACAATTTTTTTGTTTGTTTGTTTTTGGACCACACCTGGCAGTGGTCAGGGGTCACTATTCCTGGTTCATGCACTCAGAAATTACTCCTGTAGGCTCGAGGGACCATATAGGATGCTGAAGAATTGAACTCAGGTCAGCTACATTATTTTCAAAAAATGTGAAATGGGCTGGAGCAATAGTACAGCACTATGGTGCTTGCTTTGCATGAGGTTGACCTATGTTTAATACCCAGCATCCCCTATGGTCTACCGAGCCTGGGTGCAAGGCAAACATCCTACCTGCTATGCTATTGTTCTAGCAACTGAATGAAACTATCTTTCTGGTGCTAACTTTTTTTTTGTTTTTGGGTCACACCTGGCAGTGCTCAGGGGTTACTCCTGGCAGGCTTGGGGGACAATAGGTGATGCTGGGATTTGAACCACCGTCCTTCAGCGTCTAAGGCAAACTCCCTACTGCTGTGCTATCTCTTCGGCCCCGCTGGTGCTAACTTTTAACAATCTTTTTTTGTTTGTTTGTTTGTTTTTTGGGCCACATCCAGTGATGATCAGGGTGTGCCTCCTGCCTATGCACTCAGAAATTGCCCTTGGAGGGCTGGAGTGGTGGCGCAAGTGGTAGGACACTTGCCTTACGTGCACTAACTTAGGACAGACAGAGGTTCGATCCCCTGGCCTCCCATATGGTCTCCAAGCCAGGAGCGATTTCTGAGCACATAGCAGGAGTAACCCCTGAGTGTCACCAGGTGTGGCCCCAAAACAAAATACAACAACAATAAAAATTGTCTCTGGGGCCCGGAGAGATAGCACAGTGGTGTTTGCCTTGCAAGCAGCCGATCCAGGACCAAAGGTGGTTGGTTCGAATCCCGGTGTCCCATATGGTCCCCCGTGCCTGCCAGGAGCTATTTCTGAGCAGACAGCAAGGAGTAACCCCTGAACACCGCTGGGTGTGGCCCAAAAACCAAAACAAAACAAAACAAAAAAAACAAAAAAAAATTGTCTCTGGCTTTGGGGGACCATTTGGGACTTCGGGAATGAACTGAGGTCTGTCTTATGTCAGCCATGTGCAAGGCTAACACCCTACCACTGTGCTATCTCTTTGGCCCCTAACTTTAACAATCTTTTTTTGGTTGTTTTCTGGCCACACCCAGGCACTCAGAGTGACTTCTGGCTATGCACTCAGAAATCACTTCTGGCTTGGGGGACCATATGGGACAGGGGATTGAACTGAGGTCTGTCCTGAATTAGCTGCATGCAAGGCAAACACCTTATCGCTGTGCCACTACTCCAGCCTTAATTTTAACAATCTTTTATTTTGGGGGGGGGGAGCCACACCCAGTGACACTAGGGTTACTCCTGGCTATGTGCTCAGAATCGTTCCTGGCTTGGGGGACCATATGGGATGATGGAGGATTGAACTATGGTCCATCCTAGGCTAGTGCCAGCTAGTGGCTCTGCGCCACTACTCCGGTACCTAACTTTAATAATCTTTTTTTTTTTTTTTTTGGGGGGGGGGAGGTCTCACCCGACAGCTCTCAGAGGTTATTCCTGGTTCTATGCTCAGAAATTGCTTCTGGCAGGCTCGAGGGACCATATAGGATGCCGGAATTTGAACCACTGTCCTTCTACATGCAAGGCAAACTCCTTACCTACATGTAATTTCTCCGGCCCCTAACTTTTTTTTTTTTTTTTTGTTTTTTTTGGGTCACATCCATTTGATGCACAGGGGTTACTCCTGGCTAAGGGCTCAGAAATTGCCCCTGGCTTGGGGGGACCATATGGGACACCGGGGGATCGAACTGTGGTCCTAGCGCTTGCAAGGCAGATACCTTACCTCTAGCGCCACCTTACCGGCCCCACCGGCCCCTAACTTTAACAAGCTTTTTTTTTTGTTTTGTTTTTTGTTTTTTGGGCCACACCCAACGGTGCTCAGGGGTTACTCCTGGCTATCTGCTCAGAAATAGCTCCTGGCAGGCATGGGGGACCATATGGGACACCGGGATTCGAACCAACCACCTTAGGTCCTGGATCGGCTGCTTGCAAGGCAAACACCGCTGTGCTATCTCTCCTGGCCCTAACTTTAACAATCTTAAGGGGACATTAGGACACATTTAGCAGTATTCAAGAATGACCCCCAGTAGAGCTAAGAGATCTATGTAGTACCAGTTATTATCTCTGGGCTAAAACCAGGGGCAGCTGCATGCTGCTCTAAGCAATCTTCATTTCTATACTGTCTGTGAGGCTAACTTGAACAATCTTGTCAAGACAGTTTTTTTTTTTTTTTTGTGGGTGGGTGGGGGCACACCAGGCTGTTCTTATGGCTTATTCCTGGTTCTGTGTTCAGGGAGATAACTCCTGGTGAGTTTAGGAGACCCTGAACTATTAGTCTAAAGAGTACTGGTTCAAATTCCAGATACACAACTATCTGGCATAAAGGGCCCTGATGATCTATGCAAGATACAAGTTCGCTTTAGTTTGATTAAAGATACAGAATATGTGACCTCGAACCTGATACATGACATATACTTGTTTGTTTGAGGGCCACATCTGGTGATACTCAGGGGTTACTTCTGGCTCTGCACTCAGGAATCACTCCTGGTAGTGCTTGGGGGACCATATGGGATGTCACAGATTGAACCTAGGTTTCTGCATGCAAGGCAGATGTCCTACCACTGTACGATTGCTCCAGCCCCCTTTCACATTTTTTGAAATATGTTTTCTAAGTAGGATTATGAGGTATCAAGGAGAAAAAAGCAGCAGCTGAGGGTTAAAGACACTTACACTTTCAACATTTCAATAGTGACGGGGAGGGACCTGGTCCGACCCAGGGTATTGCAGTCCTCAGAGAAGTTCTCACTGTTCTCAAAGAGTAATGAGTGTGCCCTATGAGAGCCCTCTAAGGGTGGCGTCATGGGAAGTGGACTGGCCAGGGCCTGCTGGATTCTAATATGTAGGGGGAGTGGGGGAAGCCTAGAGGAAATGTGAGGCTCTCCAGAGCTCGGGTCCAATATCCTTTTGGGTATTTCCTTTTTCTGGTCTTCCTGCTGGGGAACCACCTGTGGTAAGTCTAAGGAAGGTGGAAACTCAATTTCGGGGCCAACTTGAAAAGTCTTAGCAAGGAATGGAGGGGATCGTGGGGGTTCTGGAGGTCTATGAGTAGGCAATGGAGGGGATGGAGAAGGAGGTGGGATCGATGATTCTGAGCCCCCAGAGCATGTGTTCTTCTCTCTTTGATCACTCGAAGGTTTTGTGGGGACAGGGGTAGACTCTGATGTGGGTACGATGGTTGATGGAAAGCCTCTCTTAGGTGGTAAAGGTGGGGATGGTTTTGATAATAAGGTACCACTGTTTATTGCCTGGGATAGTTCAGCTGGAAAAGAAAGAAAATATCAGTTATAATGACCATAAATGCTTTTTAAAGTCTGTTCCTTTTTTTAAACTTTATTGATTGGTTTTTGGGCCACACCTGGTGGCGTTCAGGGGCCACCCCTGGCTCTGCACCCAGAAATCATCCCTGGCAGGCTGGGGGACCACACGAGATGCCAGGAATCGAACCGGGTCCCGGCCCCCCCACCCCCGGGTCAGTGTTTGCAAGGCAAATGCCCTACTGCTGTGTTATCTCTCCCTAAAGTCTGGTTTTGTAAGCTTTATAAACTCAGAGCCTAGAAGTACAACTGAGTTTATTTTAATATTTCAGGCAAATTATACTAACTCCTAGCTCTGTCATTCTCTGGATATCTCAACCTAAAACAAAATATACTATTATCATTATTTTTTTTTGTTTTGTCTTGATTTTGTCACAACAGTGGTGCTCAGGGGTTACTCCTGGCTCTGCACTCAGCAGTCGCCCCTGGCAGGCTCCAGGGACCATATGGAATGCTGGGAATAGAATCTAGGTACGTTCCAGGTTGGCCATGTTTAAGGCAAATGCCCCACTGCTTGCTATCGCTCTGGCCCCTCATTATTTTGGTTTTGGGGCTGCACTGAGCAGTGATCAGGGCTTACTCCTGGCTCTATCTCAGGGATCATTCTCAGTGGTACTCAGAGAACATTATGGAATGCCAGGGATAGAATCCAAGGTTGGCCATGTGCAAGGCAGCATCCTACACCTATTTGTTTTTTTTGTTTGTTTTTTTTTTGATGTCGCCCTTATGCCTGTTTTCTGTTTATACACCAGGGGTCACTTAAGATTCCTCAGGCCGAAAAAGGTCCCCAGTGGAAAAAGAATAAGCAGCTCTGGGAGGTGCTTCTGTTTGGACACAGTTTGTGTGAGACATAGGTTCACACTAGAGAGCTGAGAGCTGAGGTTTGGTTTCTCTCACTCTCTATTGCCTTGAGTGAATCACTACTTCTCTACATCCTAATTGTGTCGACAGATAGAATCAGCTTCCTCCTTCACCAGGAGGTTCTTAAAGTAAGAGCCTCAGAGATAATTCAACATGACACTAAACTAAAGATGAAGGCGGAGGTAATCATCTTCTTCCTGTTTTTTTTTGTTTTTTGTTTTTTTTTTTTGGTTTTTGGGCCACACCCAGCGGTGCTCAGGGGTTACTTCTGGCTCTGTGCTTAGAAATTGCTCCTGGTAGGCTTAGTGGACCATATGGGATGCTGGGGATCAAACCCAGGTCCATCCCAGTTCAGCCATGTTCAAGGCAAATGTCCTACCACTGTGCTATTGCTCCTGTTTTTAGTAGTTTCTCCAACCTGTCATGCAATGAATTTTAAGCCAGTTTTTCAAGGTTCTGGTTGCTTCACATAACTCAGTGGTATTAGCCATTTTTATGAGCCTAGTTTTATTGGTCCATTCAATCATTCATTAACTCACAGCAAAGCTAAGTCTAGTATTTTTCCCGAAAAATCACCTTCCCCATGGTGCAGGAGTAACAGTACAATGGGTAGGATGTTTGTCCTGCATGTGGCCTACCCATACATCCCTTGTCTCAACAAACCAAGAAAAGTCCATTTTCCCTCATTCCTTCCATTTCATGAAAACTCCTCTAAGGGGTACATTTATATAAAAACAGAACTAATCAGTACTTTGTGTAAATATTAATTAAGCCAATAAAATTAGCTGGATATCTTCTATTTTTATTTGGGTATGGTGAGGGGACATTTGGCATTACAACAGCAATGTAAGAATATTCCTGGTTCTGTGCTCAAGAGTGATCCTTGATGGTGCCTGAGACCACATGTGACACCAAGGATTGAACTGGGGCCAGCAAGATACAGTAAATGCCTTATCTCCTCTACTATCTTTCCAGTCCAATCTTATTATTATTAGTTTTGGGGTCACAACCAGAGACACTCAGGGGTTACTCCTGGCTCTGTGCTCAGAAATTGCTTCTGGTGAGCACAGGGACCATATGGGATGCCGGGATTTGAACCACCGTCCGTCCTGGATCAGCTGCATGCAAGGCAAATGTGCTCTCTCTCTAGGCCCTAGTACTATCTTATTATTATGATTATTATATTTTTTTTCTTTTGAGTACACCTAGCTGTATTCAGGGATAACTCCTTCCTCTGTGCTAAGGGGACTATTGGGAATTAAACAGTGGTCAGCCATGTTCAAGACAAGTGCCTTAATCCCTGCATTATCATACCAGCACCCCATCTTATTATCTTTCTTTGTTTTTTTTTTTTTTTTTTTTTTTTTGGTCACACCCAGCATTGCTCAGGGGTTACTCCTGGCTGTCTGCTCAGAAATAGCTCCTGGCAGGCACGGGGGACCATATGGGACACCGGGATTTGAACCAACCACCTTTGGTCCTGAATCGCATGCTTGCAAGGCAAAAGCCACTGTGCTATCTCTCCGGGCCCCTTTGTTTTGTTTTTATACAATACTAAGCAGCATTAAGGTCTTACTCTGGCAGGCTCAGGGGACCATAAGGGATCTTAGGGGTAGAATCCAAGTCAGCTAAGTGCTAGGCAAGCACTCTACCTGCTATATCTCTCTAGCCTCTCTTTGGCCTCTATCTTATTACTTTTTCTTTTTTCTTTGTGGTTTATGAGTTACACCCAGCGGCACTCAGGAGTTACTCCTGGCTCTGAGTTCAGAAACTGTTCCTGGCAGGCTCAGGGGACCATATGGGATACCGGGATTCGAACCATGTCCTTCCTGGGTCGGCTGCGTGCAAGGCAAATGCCCTACTGGTGTGCTATTTCTCTGGTCCTTATTATTACTTTTCAAGGGTCTAAATACAGTGGAGCTCGAGGAGCCAGGCAGTGCTAGGATCTGACATGCTAGTCAATCGCTCTATCATATTCCTAGGCCCTTTTTGGTTATCTTTCCTGGTTTCTTTTTCTTTCTTTTTTGGTTTTTGGGCCACATCCGGCAGTGCTCAGGGGTTACTCCTGGCTGTCTGCTCAGAAATAGCTCCTCGCAGGCACGGGGGACCATATGGGACACCGGGATTCGAACTAACCACCTTAGGTCCTGGATCGGCTGCTTGCAAGGCAAACGCCTCTGTGCTATCTCTCCGGGCCCCTTCCTGGTTTCTTTTTTCTTTCTTCTTTCCCTCCCTTCCTCTCTCTTTCCTCTTCCTTTCCACCCCTTTTTTGGTTTTGGGGCTTTATCAAATAGCACTTAGAGGTTACTCCTGGCTCTGCACTCAGGAATTACTTTGGTGGGCTTGGGTTACTATATGAGATGCCAGAGATCAAACCTGGGTCAGCCACATACAAGGCAAACCCCTTACCCTGTACTATTTTACTATTATTATTAACCCCCTACCACTGTATTATTGCTCAGTACTATTGTACTATTGCCCCACTTTTCTGCCTTTTCCTTTCTCCCACATACTTCATTAATGCAGCATTCTTGTTTTTTTTGTTTGTTGTTGTCATCTCCCCTGTTTTATCTCTCTGGCCACGAAGACTCTTTAAAGGTCAGGACATGGAGACCTCTCACAAACCAACTCTGTACTGAACCAGTTATCCAATAAAAGAACCATCCCAACTCAAGCAAACCCAAAACCCCAGAAACTTAGACTGACTTACCAATGATGGGATTGCTATTTCTCTGAGCAGGTTTTGGGGGTGGAGCAGGGGGCTGCTTGGCTGGAAGTGTGTGAGTGAGGCTTGGGGTAGCTATGGTGTTAGTGCTGGGAAGAGCCATGGGCAGAGTCCTGGGGGCTGGCGTGGGGGGGACAGAGGAAGGAACAGTCTTTGCCAGGTTTGTGGTGGAGGTGGCAGAAGAGACAGGCCTTGCTGAGCTGCTGGAGGAAGTGGTGTCCTTTGCTGGCCCTTCATTAGTTTCAGAAGATGTGGAGAGGGGCCTTTTAGGGGGAAGTAAAGGCTGTTTGGGTGCATTCTCAGGAATGGATTCTGCTTCAGAAGTCGGCTGACTTCCAGTTGATCCTGTGCACGAACAGAAATGATTTGAAAGGGAAGAAAGAATAAGGCAGGCTGAAAAAGCTAACACATCTGTGAACTCATATTCAAACTTCATCTATTATCTTTTTAATTTAAACTCTATAAGCAGACTTAGTATGCTTAAGGCCTATGACTCCATCAGCAAAAGAAGTGCTTAGGGTATTGATTTTTCTTTTTCTTTTTCCTTTTTTTGGTTTTTGGGCCACACCCGGCGGTGCTCAGGGGTCACACTTGGCTGTCTGCTCAGAAATAACTCCTGGCAGGCTCGGGGGACCATATGGGACATCGGGATTCGAACCAACCACCTTTGGTCCTGGATCGGCTGCCTGCAAGGCAAATGCCGCTGTGCTATCTCTCCAGGCCCGAGTATTGATTTTTCACATAAGATCAGCACCTGGAAAGACCCAGCAGAAATCCTTGGATGGAGGAATTTTTTTCCCTTCCAAAGTGTTTGCTCAGGGGATGCTCAGGGGATACTCCTGGCTCTCAGGAAACTCATTTTTCACTCCTGATGGGGTTCAGAAGGCCATATGAGGTTCTGGAGATTAGATTGCCCTCATACAAAGCAAACACCCTATTTGTTGTACTATTGCTCTGGTCCCCAGGATATTGTAGCTTAAAAACAGTCTACAGGGATTTAGCATCCAATATTTGAAATTTTATTCTGTTTTAGAAAAATCGCAAATTTTGACATTTTATGACTTGAAAATGATGGGGGAGGATTCACCTAAGTTATAATCAGCTGAAGAATAGCTAGGAGAGAAAAGAATTCCTTCTGAATTTCATTTATCTTCTGTTGTTCTGCAAACCTTCATGGCAATAAGAATGACCTATGCATTCTTTTTCTTCCTTTTGTTTTTTTGTTTGTTTTGGCCATATGCGGCGGTGCTCAGAAAGTGCTCCTGACAGACTTGGGAGACCGTATGGGATGCCAGGAACCGAACGCAGTCCAACCCAGGCTGGCCGTATGCAAGGCAAATGCTTACCACTGTGCTATCACTCCGCCTTCATGATGCATTATTCTTAAAATTAAAATACTGGGGCCGGAGCGATGGCGCAAGTAGTAAGGCGTCTGCCTTGCCTGCGCTAGCCTAGGACAGACAGCGGTTCGATCCCCCAGCGTCCCATCTGGTCCCCCCAAGCCAGGAGTGATTTCTGAGCGCATAGCCAGGAATAATCCCTGAGCGTTACTAGGTGTGGCAACAACAACAACTACAATAGCTAGTTTCTTACCAAGTCGCTTCTTTGGCTCCTCTTCTAAATTGAGTTTCTTAAGACTTCCTGTTCTTCCTGGATCATCTTCAACATGGATCGAACTTGAAGAGATGGTGTTCCCAATGGGGCTGGTATGGCCATTCTTTAACATGGACTGGCTTAACTTCCCAGGATCCTCACCACCTATAGGGTAAAAAGTAAAGAATAAAGGGGCTGAAGTGGTGGCATGGAGTGGTAAGACATCTGCCCAGGACGTGTGCCTCAATCCCTTGGCGTCCCATATGGTTCCCCAAGCTAGGAGCAATTTCTGAGCGCAGGGCCAGGAGTAACTCCTGAGCGCTGCCAGGTGTGACCCAAAAACAAAAAACAAACAAACAAACAAACAAAAAAATTAGCTCCTGAGTGCCACAGGATATGGACTAAAAACTTAAACAACTAAATAAATAAAATTAAAAATAGAGAATAGGGGCCAGAGCTATAGCACAGAGGTAGGGTATTTGCTTTGCATGCAGCTGATCTGGGGTCAAGCTCCAGCATCCTGTATGGTTCCCCAAGCTTGCCAAGAGTAGTTCTTGAATACAGAGCCAATAGTAATCCCTAAGTACCTTCTGGTGAGGACCCAAATCCAAAATAAACAGGAAAACAAAAACAAACAAACAGGACAACACAAAAGTAAAGAATGAACCAATATGGCTGGTATGATCAGATCCTGAGGAGTTGGTGATTTCTAAACTCCTTGACTCCCTCCTCCACTTACTCTTTTTTTCCTCTTCTCTTTGTTTTGGGTCACACCTGGTTGGTGCTTAGGGGGTTAGGGGACCATATTTGGTGTGGAAGATCAAAACCAGGTCAGCCATGTGCAAGGTAATTGTCTTACCCACCGTACTATCCTTTCCTACCCTCTTCTCCTCCATCCTCTCCTTTCTATGCTCAGGGCTTACACCTAGCTCTGTGCTCATGGATCTATCCTGGCAGGACTCAGAATTAGATGGGTTACTAGGGACAACTAGGGTGGCTCTGTGCAAGGAAAATGTCTCACATACTATACTATCTCTGGCCCAAGTTAAGATTCTTTTTTCAATAAGCATGCAATTGCCTATTCTGTGCCAAATGCCTTGCTAAATAATGAAACAGATTTGTTAAACACAATTACACTGTTAAAAAAAAAAAAAAGCAAAAGTAAAGGGGCCGGAGAGATAGCATGGAGGTAGGGCGTTTGCCTTCCATGCAGAAGGACGGTGTTTCAAATCCCGGCACCCTATATGGTCCCCCGAGCCTGCCAGGAGCAATTTCTGAGCTTAGAGCCAGGAGTAACTCCTGAGCACTGCCGGGTGTGACTCAAAAGCCAAAAACCAAAAAAAAAAAAAGCAAAAAGCAAAAAGCAAAAGTAATATAGAAAATTCCTGCTATTGCAAGAATTAAGTCTATGATAGAAGAAGAAAAAAATCTGGGTAGGAATAAGGTTCAGAAAGCTTCAGAGAGTGGTAGCTCAAAACTGGATCTGAAAAGAGAACAAGCCTATAATAGTGCTCAAGGGACAAGGAAAGAATATCTAGCAGGATGGAATAGCAATGAGAAAGCAAGCATTTATGCAACTTGGGAAACTGGTAACTAATTTGTACTAGCAGGAGAACAGACACATATCTCAAGCTGTTTAGGATAGAATTAGAAAGACAAACAAGACCTAGCCACAGAGCAAATACAAAGAGCATTCCATTCCGCAGGCAAGAGGAAGTCCAGAAAATGAGGAGAGAGCTTCAGTAAGACTTATCTTTCTGGAGGTCAGCTCCTAAAGCTTTGAGAAGGGGCATAGACATTTTACTGAAAACTTACCCTGCTCAGAGTCTTCCAGCAAAACTCCTCTTTTAACCAGCTCTTCTCTCGGCTTTCGCATAGATATTTTTCGCTCTAAGACTAATATTAATTTGAAAAACAACACTTAGAAATGTGACAAAGTTCAAGTTTAAGATTAATTTTACAGGTGGGGGCCAGAGCGGTGGCACTAGAGGTAAGGCATCTGCCTTGCAAGTGCTAGCGTAGGACGGACCGCAGTTCAATCCCCTGGAGTCCCATATGGTCCCCCAAGCCAGGAGTGATTTTTGAGCACATAGCCAGGAGTCACCCCTAAGTGTCAATGGGTGTGACCCCAAAACAAAACAACAACAAAAAAGATTAATTTTACAAGTGAAAGAATAAAGTGATTCAATTACTCTCAGGAAGAAAACTTCACTTCACATTCTTTGGTTGCAGATGGGCAAGTGGTAGACACACATCCTACACGTGAGAGGATCTGGGTTTAACCCCCATTAGCCCTGCCCCAGGGCTAGCGACTGTGAGCACTGTTGGATACAGTCCCCACAATTAACAAAACAAACCTGGGTTCCTCGGAAATAATTATTTCTGAAAGGACCTATCCTTACTTAATTTTAGGCTTTCATTTTTTGTTTTTGAGCCAAACCCAGGGGTTACTCCTGGCTATGCGCTCAGAAATTGCTCCAGGGGCCGGGCGGTGGCGCTGGAGGTAAGGTGCCTGCCTTGCCTGCGCTAGCCTAGGATGGACCGCGGTTCGATCCCCAGGTGCCCCATATGGTCCCCCAAGAAGCCAGGAGCAACTTCTGAGCGCATAGCCAGGAGTAACCCCTGAGCGTCACAGGGTGTGGCCCCCCCCAAAAAAAAAAAGAAATTGCTCCTGGCTTGGGACCATATAGGACACCTGGGGATCAAAAATGGTGATCCTAGGTTAGCACGTGCAAGGCAAATGCCCTACTTGGCTTGCACCACTGCTCCGACCCTTGGCTTTCAAGTGGTCTCTTCTCTGACTTAACCACCCATCCTGCATTGTGGGAAGCTTTTTTTGTTTTATTTTGTTTTGGGGCCACAACTGGCAGCGTTCAGGAGTTACTCTTGGCTCTGTGCTTAGGAAATAGCTCCTGGGGAACCATATGGGATGCCGGGGATCAAACTTCTGTCCATCTTGGGTCATCTGCGTGCAAGGCACTCTACTTGCTGTGCTATCACTGAGGCCAATAAATAAATGTGATGCTCTATGTCTGTCCTTTTTGCCCTGACTCATTTTTCTCAGCATGATGCTCTCCAAGTCCATCCAGGTATCAGCAACTTTCATGATTTTGTTTTTCTTTTTCTTTTTAGGTTTTTGGGTCGCACCCAGTGGCGCTCAGGAGTTACTCCTGGTTCTGTGCTCAGAAGTTGCTCCTGGCAGGCTCCGGTGACCATATGGGATGCTGGGATTTGAACCGGGGTCCGTCCTGTATTGGCCACATGCAAGGCAAACATATTACTGCTGTGCTATCGCTCCGGCCCCTATGATTTTGTTTTTCTAATGGTGTGTAGTATTCTATTGTATAGATGTAACATAGCTTTTTTTTTTTTTTTTTTGCGGGGGGTGGTCACACCTGGCAGTGCTCAGAAGTTATTCCTGGCTCTGCACTCAGAAATCACTCCTGGCAGGTTTGGGTGGTCATACAGGATATTGGGGATCGAACCTGGATTGGTCATGTGCATGGCAAATATGCTACCTGCTTTGCTACTGTTCTGGCCCCCAAGTACCATACTTTTGTTTTTGTTTTTTTTTGAAAATCTACTTGTCTGTCTTGGGCACTTACATTGTTTCCAGATTCTAGCTATTTGTGAACAGTGCTGCAACGAACATAGGAGTGCAGAGGGCTTTTCTACACTGTGTTTTGGAGCCAATAGGATCTATTCCCAGGAACACATTGCTGGGTCATATGAATGCTCAATTTCTAGTTTTTGAGGAATGTTCTTAAATGTTTTTCAGAAAGGCTGACCTAGCTTATATTCCCACCAGTAATGAATGAGGGATCCTTTTGTCCCGTATCCATAATAAAACTGGTTCCTGATGCCTTCTTTTTTTGTCCTTTTTTTGGGTCACACGTGGTGATGGTGAGGGTTACTCCTGGTTTTACACTCAAGAGTCACGCCTGGTGGTGTTCAGAGGACCATATGGGATGCTGGAGATTTAATGCAGGTTGGCTGAATGCAACACAAGTGCCTTACCTGCTGTCCTATTTCTCTGGCCCCCAGTTGCTGATGCTCCTTTGGTATATGGTGGTATCTCATTGCTGTTTTAATTTGCATTTTTCTGATGATTAGTGATATAGAACATTCTTTCATGTGCCTTTTATCCATTTGAATTTCTTCTTTTAAGAAGTTTCTGTTCATCACTCTCCCCATTTTTTAATAAGGCTGGATTTTTTTTTTCTTGTAGAGTTCTACTAGTACTTTATATATCTTAGATATTAGTCCTTTATTGAATGAGTGGTAGGAAATAATTTTTCCCATCAGTATGCTGTCTTTGTATTCGTGTAATTGTTTCCTTTGAGATGTAGAGCTTATAATTTAACGTAGACCCATTTGTTCACATTTTCTTTCACTTGCTTACTCAAAGGCATTTCATCTTAAAAGATGCTCCTTGGGCCCGGAGAGATAGCACAGTGGAGTTTGCCTTGCAAGCAGCCGATCCAGGACCAAAGGTGGTTGGTTCGAATCCCGGTGTCCCATATGGTCCCCCGTGCCTGCCAGGAGCTATTTCTGAGCAGAGAGCCAGGAGTCACCCCTGAGCACTGCCGGGTGTGGCCCAAAAACCAAAAAAAAAAAAAAAAAAAAAAAAAAAAGAAAAAAAAAAGATGCTCCTTGGGGCGGAGAGATAGCACAGCGGTGTTTGCCTTGCAAGCAGCCTATCCAGGACCTATTTCTGAGCAGATAACCAGGAGTAACCCCTGAGCACTGCAGGGTGTAGCCCCCCAAAAAAGATGCTTCTTGTTTCATTATTATTATTATCATCATTATTTGTTTGTTTGTTTTGGCCACACCCGGTGACGCTCAGGGGTTTCTCCTGGCTATGCGCTCAAAAGTCGCTCTTGGCTTGGGGGACCATATGGGACGCCGGGGGATGGAATTGTGGTCCGTCCTAGGCTAGCGCTTGCAAGGCACACACCTTACCTCTAGTGCCACCACGCCAGCCCCCATTATTATTATTTATTTTTTAAATAAATGCAGCTGAGTTCAGGGCTTGCTCCTGACTCTGTACTAGGAATCACTTCTGGCAGGGTTTAGAGGACCATATGGGGTGTTGGGAATCAAACCAAAATGGCCATGTCTAAGGCAAGCATCTTATCCACTGCTATTGCTCAGGCCGTCTCCTCCCTCTTTTTTAAATTTTTGGGCCACACTGATGGCACTCAGGGGTTATTACTGGCTCTATACTCAGAAATTGTTCCTGGCAGGCTTAGGGAACCATATGGGATGCCAAGATCAAACCCAGGTTGTCTCACATCAACTGCATGCAAGGCAAATGCCTTACCTGCTGTGCTATCGCTCAGGCCCCGTCTTTCCCTTTTTATTTATTATTTTTATTTTTGGGTCACACCTGGCGGCGCTCAGGGGATACTCCTGGCTCTGTGCTCAGAAATCATTCCTCGGGGCCAGAGAGATAGCATGGAGGTAAGGCATTGGCTTTTCATGCAGAAAGACAGTGGTTCGAATCCCGGCATCCCATATGGTCCCCCGAGCCTGCCAGGAGCGATTTCTGAGCGTGGAGCCAGGAGTGACCTGAGCACTGCTGGGTGTGATCCAAAAACAACAAAAACAACAACAACAACAACAACAAATCACTCCTGGCAGGCTCAGGGGACCATATGGGATGCCGGGATTTGAACCACCATCTGTCCTGGGTCGGTTGCGTGCAAGGCAAACTCCCTACTGCTATGCTATCTCTCCGGCCCCCGTCTTTGCCCTCTTTTTTCTTTGGGTTTGGTTTTTGGGTCACACCCAGCAATGCTCAGGTGTTACTCCTGGCTCTGCACTCAGAAATCGCTCCTAGCAGGGTCAGGGTGGATCATATGGGATGGTGAAATTGAACCACCTTTGGTCCTGGGTTGGCCACTTGCAAGGCAAATGCCCTACCGCTATGCTAGCTCTCCGACCCCTGTCTTTCCCTTTTTATTTGAAATTCCACTAATAGGTATTTAGCGCTGATGGTTTTGGGGAAAGGAATAACTAGAGTAGAAAAGAAACACTTTAGATTGTTCAAGAAATGTATTCGCCAATCTTAAAAATCAAAGATTTATTAATTTATTTACTTATTGATGGTGGTGGTGGGACATATACTTAGCTCTGTGTTCTTTGGTTGTTCTTGGCAGTGCTTGGGGACCCGAGCTCGAGCCTTGTATATGCAAAGCATGTGTTCAGCCTTTGATTTATTTCTCTAGCCTACAATATCAATCTTTAATCTCATCAAAATATCAACCTGGGGGCCATAGAGATAGCACAGTGGTAAGGTGTTTGCCTTGCACTCGTCCAACACAGGACAGACCCCAGTTCGAATCCCAGCATCCCATATGATTCCCCGAGCCTGCCTGGAGCGACTTCTGAACACAGAGCCAGGAGTAACTCCTGAGTGGCCGTTGGGTGTGACCCAAAACAAACAAACAAATCAACCTGGGGGGCTGGAGAGATAGCACAGCAGTAGGGCATTTACCTTGCACATAGCCAATTCAGGACAGATGGTAGTTAGAATCTTGGCATCCCATATGGTTCCTTGTGCCTACTAGGAGCAATTTCTGAGCACAGAGCCAAGAGTAACTCCTGAACACCACCAGGTGTGACCCAAAAACAAAAACAAACAAAAATCAATCTGGGAATGAGATTTAGTGAATGACCACATTTTTTTTTAATTGTAAAAGATTTGATTACTAGGGGCTGGAGAGATAGCTCTTGCCTTCCAGAAGCCTGACTCTGATTTGATTCTGGCATTGCATATGGTCCCTGGCATTGCCAGAATTATCCCTGAGCAGAACCAAGAGTAAGTCCTAAGCACCACCCAAATTCCCTGTGCCCCAAGGAAAAAAGCTGGCACTTCAAATAGAACTTATATTGACAATGTGTCTTTAAAACCTCGTCTCTCACCTTCTGATGTCTCTTTGAATTTATCACTACTTTTTTTTTTCCGCCATTTCCAGGGTTTGAAGATCTTGCCGAAGCCTGAGAACTTGCTCTTTCTCTTTGTGGGAGGTGTTGTGTCTCCTGCTTCCACACTATCCATTACCATGCTGGGATCTGCAGTGGGCTGGCCTACTTCTTCTGCTGTGTGGTGAGAGGAAGAGAAGAGTCCATTCATTATTTTGCATCAGTTTGAAAATGTCCCTTCCCCTCTCTTCCTGCAGTAGTTAGAAAGGCTCAAAGCGATCATGCAGACAGATTCCCTGACATCACATGAACGCCAAATATCACAATCCATGACATAAAAGACTCAGAAGGCAAAGCAACCAAACAAAGCTACATCATTTTAGTACAAAGATTCAACACACTGACAATCTTAAGGAGTTCAACATCTCTTGAAACACAGAGAGCTTCCAACATGCATGAGATCTTTTTGTTTTGTTTTGTTTTGTTTTGTTTTGGGCCATACCCGGCTGCACTCAGGGTTACTTCTGGCTCTGCATTCAGAAATTGCTCCTGGCTCAGGGGACCATATGGGATGCCTGGATCAAACCTGCATTCATCCTGGGTCAGCCGCATGCAAGGCAAACACCTACCACTATGCTCCAGCCCCCACACATGAGATCTTGTTCCAGTGCAGCCAACTCGCTGCCATTCTCATTCAAGTGTCCAGGGAGTTGGGAGGGAGGAGTGTTGACCTCTCCCAGCTAACACTACAGTCTCTCTTCCCAATCACTGAGGCAAGGCAATCCACCACTGAAGCAAGTGAAGCATTATCTGTTCAACAATGTCCTCTCCCTGTCCTCTTTTAGGATACAAAGAGTGCAGGGAAGGGCAATACATTAAGCATTAAGACTTTACTTGTATCTATTTATCACTTTGTCTTCTACTTTGGGTAAAGAGTTTGTAACAGTTTGGAGTAAAGGGCAGAGACATTAGAAAGAGTTCCTTAGGCTAGTGTGATATCCAGGGCAGGGCAATTGCTTGCACATGGATAACTGGGCTCACTCCTGATACCACATATGGTTCCCCAATTCTGCCAGGAGTGACTCCTAAACAGGAGCAAGTTCTGAACACTGCTGAATGCAGCTCAAAAAACAAAACAAAGTGCCCAAACAGGGAGAGAGATTGTTTTTGAAAGCAGGGGTGAAATTCCAGCTTGCCTATCACAATATTGCTTTAGGTATAGTTCTGACTTTAAGATTTAACAAAATGCATAATGGACCAGATCTATGAGTAGTACTGAAAAACTATGAGGCTCTCACAATGATCAGATATGTAGTCTTGTTAGTGGGCTGTAGGTAATAGAGAAAGACGCAGCCAAGACTAGGCCAAAATAATAAAAACAAAAAGCAGGAAAGCAACAAAAAAGCAGGAAGGCAACACAATTCAGCTGTGCACTCCACCTACTGTCCCGGGGTTGTCTGGAGAAGTCTAGAGGAGAAGAAAAGAGAGTCTTGTGGAATAACAGTCCTGGAATTAAGAACCTTCAGAGAAACACAGCGAAGACCAAATACTGCACACTAGTTCACACTTAATTTCAAACAATTCCACGTGCAAGGCAAGACAAGGCAAGGCAAGTAATATTGGGGCTTAAAATATTCACTGAAAATAGCTTTTTTTTTTTTAACCATACTCATAAGTGCTCTGGGCTTACTTTTAGCTCTATGCTAAGGGATCACTTTTTTGCTTTGTTTTGTTTTTTGTTTTTTTTTTTTTGGGTCACACCCGGCAGTGCTCAGGGGTTACTCCTGGCTCTATGTTCAGAAATCACTCCTGGCACGCTTGGGGGACCATATGGGATGCTGTGATTCGAACCACAAACCTTCTGCATGAAAGGCAAATGCCTTACCTCCATACTATCTCTCCTGCCCCAAGAGATCACTCTTGGCAGAGCTCAGGGGACCTATGGAGTGCCAGGGATTAAACCCATATGGAATAGCACAGTGCAAGAGTCCTACCCTATCATCTCTTCAGCCTCCCCCCACCCATCTCTTAATACTCTAGTTATTTTTCTTTTGTTGGGGATGGGGTGGGGAGGGAAGGTTACACCCAGCTGAGCACAGGTTATTCCTTGCTCTGTGCTTAGGGATCACTCCTGGGTCAGAGACTGGGTATTGAAGCTGGGTATGGGTGCTGGGTATTAAAATCAGGTTGGTTGGGTGCAGAGCAAGCACCTTACCCTCTGTACTACATAGCTCTAGTCCCTTGGATTGTAGTCTTACTTGCAAAGAGAAAGGGGAGCTGACACAAAACCTCTTGCTAATCCGATTAAAGAGAATATTTCGGGGCCGGGCGGTGGCGCTGGAGGTAAGGTGCCTGCCTTACCTGCGCTAGCCTAGGAGACGGACCGCGGTTCGATCCCCCGGCGTCCCATATGGTCCCCCAAGCCAGGAGCGACTTCTGAGCGCATAGCCAGGAGTAACCCCTGAGCGTTACCGGGTGTGGCCCAAAAACCAAAAAAAAAAAAAAAAGAGAATATTTCTTTTTCTTTTCTTTTTCCCTTTTTTCATATGATTTTTGGCCACACCCTGTGGCACGTTCAGGGGTTACTCCTGGCTCTGTGCTCAGAAATTGCTCCTGGCAGGTTCAGGGGAACCATATGGGATGCTGGAGATCAAACCCAGTTGGTCCCGGGTTAGCTGCATGCAAGGCAAATGCCCTACCTGTGTACTATTGCCCTGGCCCCAAAGAGCACATTTCACTCAGTTTCTGAGACACAAGAAAAATATCCGTTTGGTTAACAGTAGTAGGAAAATAATATCCTTGTGTAAACTGAAGAAGAAGAAGAAGAAAAAAAAAACTACAGCTGAGAAAGAGAAAAAAAGTACTTTGTAAAGAAAAATCCCTTATAAAGAAAAACAGGGTCGGAGCAATAGTACCTTGCACACGGCTGACCAGGGTTCAATCCCTGAAGCCCCATATCCCACCAGAAGTGATTCCTGAGTTCAGAGCCAGGAGTAACCCCTGAGCACCGATGGATAGGGCCCCAAAACAAAACAAAAAAAGAGAAAAAAGAAAAATAACTCAGGGTTGGAGAGATTACTATGAAACAAATGTGGTTACATCTATGCTAATAGCCCTCCTCTTCCTGTATGTAGAGATTATCACTGAATGTGAAAAGCAAAGAGAGAGAAATACTTTCTTGGAGGGGCTCCACAAATATATTTGATTTTCATGTTTATAAGACTTTTGAAAGTAGATTTGCCTCACAAGCTGTGTGGGTCAGCCACACCCAGTTCTGACCCAGTTCATACTCCAAATTCATGTACTCAAATTCTTTATTCTTTCTCCGGCTCCCTCTCCCTCCCACTCTCCACATCAAAACAAACATTATTTCAATGACTTTCAAATCCGTTTAAATAGTTGGAATCAGACCAGTGGCCTTTTCAAAACACAGAATCTCCAGGAGGTGGGGCCTTGGAATGTTTTCAAAAAAATCTTCCCAGGTGATTCTTATGCTCAGTCAGGTTTGTTAAGACCAATCCTAGATCATTATCTGGAAGGCTCATGCATGTTAAGAGACAGGAGCAGACATTCTCTGTCTGCAACCTAAATCTCTTTGGAAGAATCATCATCTAGAAAACCATGGCAGTCCTGTGCTCCCTACTTGACCCAGTATTCCTGAGGGTTTCCCCTACCTTAAATATACTTTAAGCTAGGGCCGGGCGGTGGCACTAGAGGTAAGGTGCCTGCCTTACCTGCGCTAGCCTAGGACGGACCACGGTTCGATCCCCCGGCGTCCCATATGGTCCCCCAAGCCAGGAGCGACTTCTGAGCACATAGCCAGGAGTAACCCCTGAGTGTCACCGGGTGTGGCCCAAAAACAAAAAAACAAAAACAAAAATATATACTTTAAGCTGGCCCGGAGAGATAGCACAGCGGCGTTTGCCTTGCAAGCAGCCGATCCAGGACCAAAGGTGGTTGGTTTGAATCCCGGTGTCCCATATGGTCCCCTGTGCCTGCCAGGAGCTATTTCTGAGCAGACAGCCAGGAGTAACCCCTGAGCACCGTCGGGTGTGGCCCAAAAACAATATACATATATATATACACTTTAAGCTAAAAGTAATAAAAACATTTGCAGTTATAGTTTTCCATATTTATATTATGTTCTATGTAAACTGGAAAGAAAGTACACTATGGGCAGTAACTGAGTATATGCCAATGAATTCCAGTTGGTTCATCGTGTTATACAAATCGTTATTAACATCCTTTTAAATTTGTTGTCAGTTTACTTGATCAGCCACTCTAAGGTATGCAGATATCTCTACTTATAAAAGTGATTTCTTGGGCTGGAGCGATAGCATAGCAGTAGGGTGTTTGCTTTGCACTTAGTTGATCCAGGACGGAAGATGGTTCAAATTCCGGTGTCCCATATGATCCCCCAAGCCAGGAGCGATTTAGCACATATCTGAGCACATAGCTAGAAGTAACTAACCCCTGAGTGTCACCAGGTGTGCCCCCCCAAAAAAACAACAAAAAAGTGATTTCTCTTTCACATCTGAAGCTCTCATATTAGGCATTTTACAAATGTAAAATTATGATGATATTTAGAACTGTTTTATCTTCCTAATGAATTGACCCTTTAGTCCTTATGAAATTCTCTCCATCACTCTAGTACAGTTTTGCATTGATTTTTTTTTTCCTGGTGGTGCTCAGGGCTTATTTCTGGTCCTGTGTTCAGGGATCACTCCTGGCAGAGCTTGGGAACCATATGGGGTGCTGGGAATAAAATATAAGTTGGGTTTGTACAAGGCAAGTACCCTCTTCACTGGTTCGGGGGACCCTATGGGATTCCAGGGATCAAACCAGGATCCATCCAGTTTGGCTCTGTGTCAGGAAAATGCTCTACTGCTGTGCCTTCGCTATGGTCAGCTGACAATTATTTTTTATTTTTTATAGACATTTTTCTTTGGTTGTTGAACAACACATGGAAGCGTCCTTGGGCTTCTCCCAGCTCTGTGCTTGGGGACCATGTGATACCATGTTTCTGAGTAGACTGAGGTCTATGGCATGCAAGGCAAGCCACACTCATTGTACTATTATTTCTTCAGCCCCGAATCTTTAATGTGCTATACAATCTACAATAGAGGAGTACTTTAGCATTTTGAAACAATCCAAAAATCTTACAATGGTTTTTGTTTTGTTTTACTTTGTTTTGTAAATACTTAGGAGACTATGTAGTGATAAGGATCAAACCTAAGGTTCCTGCATATAAAGCCTTCTAGTAAACTAATTGGCTGCCCAGTTATAATTACTTTGTACTTGAAAGTACTTTTAAATCACAGTACTTGTTTTCTATTTAAAAATCACATCCTATATTGGGGTATTTCTGACCATCATTTCTTTATATCTATTTCAAGCCAAAACAGATTTTTTTTGGGGGGGGTCACATCTGGCAGTGCTCAGGGCTGGCTCTATGCTCAGAAATCACTCCTGGCAGGCTCAGGGTACCATGCCGGGATTCGAACCACCGTCCTTCTGCATGCAAGGCAAACACCATGCTATCTCTCCAGCACCCCCCTTTTGGGTTTTTTTGGCCATACCCGGTGACACTCAGGGGTTACTCCTGGCTCTGTGCTCGGAAATTGCTCCTGGCTTGGGGGACCACATGGGATGTCAGGGGATCAACCGCAGTCCATCCTAGGCTAGAGCGCAAGGCACATGCCTGACTGCTTTACTCCGGCCCCCAAAGCAGATTTATACCTTGGCTTGGAAGTGAGTGGGAGAAAAAAAAAATCCAAGTGAGATGGTGAAGCACTCCTAAGAGAGTGGTCTGAAAACTGAACTTGAATCTACTATTCAAGAGCAGCACACTGTAATTGATATATCAAGTGGTGACGAGGCCAGAGAGCTAAACAAACTGCATGCTTTGCATGCAAGAAGCCAAGGCTTAAACTCTGGCAGTCCCTCAAGCACTGGGGAGCAGCAGAGCCAGGAGGAGCCCATGAGCACTGCGCTAGGCCCAAAATCCAAATAATAAACAAATGCTGACAGATATCCCTCACAAACTAATTTCTTTTCTTTTTGTTTTGGGGCCACATCTGGTGGCACTCAAAGGTTACTTCTGTCTCTGGACTCAGAAATTACTCCTGGTTGGCTCAGGAGAGCATATGGGATGATGGGATGCCAGGGACTGAACCTGGGTCGTTTATGTGTGAGGCAAATGTGCTACTGTGCTATCAGTCCGGCCCCATAAACTCACTTCTTGCCAGAAATGGGGCTCGGATATTCGTGTGTGTGTGTGTGTGTGTGTGTGTGTGTGTGTGTGTGTGTGTGTGTGTGTGTGTGTGTGTGTGTGTGTTATTATGCACACTCTTGCCAGAAATAGAGCTGGGATACTGTGTGTGTATTGTGTGTGTGTACTGTGTGTGTTTATTATGCACACTAAGGAAAACTTGCTTTGAGTCAGAAGCTATTGACCTCAAGGAAATCATGTCAAAAATGGAAGTACTAATTTTTCTTTGGGGGGGGGGCACATCCAATGTTTCTCTTTGGTTACTCCTGGATCTATACTCAGGATCTATACTCAGGAATTACTCCTGTAGGTTTGGGGGACCATATGGGTGCCAAGGATTGAATCCAGGTCAGCCACATGCAAGACAAACGCCCTACCCACTGTACTCCAGCCCATTTATTTGTTTTGGGGCGATATCTGGCTGTACTCAGGGCTTATTCCTCGAAGGTTCAGGGGATTATATGGGGTGCCAGGGATCAAACTCAGATTAGCTGCATGCAAGGCAAGCATTCTACCCACTATATACTATTTCTCTTGATGGCCTGGTCTTGATGGTTTTTGGAGGGGGTGGAGGCTGTTAGAGGAAGAGAATCAAATTGTTATTTTTGTTTGTTTTGTTTTGAGGCCACACCTGGTGATGCTCGGGTGTTTCTCCTGGCCAGGCACTCAGGAGACACTCTTGGTGGTACTTGGGGGATCATATAGGATGCCCTGAATTGAACCTGGGTTGTTGGCCAAACGTAAGGCCAACACCTTATTTGCTGTACTATCTCTCTAGCCCCTTAACCAAATTATTAAAGCTTGAAGTTTCTGGGGAGACCTTGCCCTGTTTAAACTAATCAGACTGTACCACATTCCATAGTCTGGTTTCTTAGGATTGAACAGTATGTCAAATAGTGTTCCTTCTAGAATCTCATTTACAACCAAATTTTTTTGGGGGGTTTGGGCCACACCCGGTGACACTCAGGAGTTACCCCCGGCTATGTGCTCAGAAATGGCTCCTGGCTTGGGGGACCATATGGGATGCTGGGGGATAGAAATGCAGTCTGTTTGTTCTAGGATAGTGTGGGCAAGGCAGACACCTTACCACTTGTGCCACCGCTCCGGCCCACAACCAAAAAATGTTTTTAAATAAATTCTTCAATTGAATCACCATGAAATACACGGTTACAAAGTTGTTCATGATTGAGTTTCATTCATATAATGCACGTTCACTCGTGCATATTTTCTACCAATGATCCCAGTTTCCCTCCTGCCCTTCACCTGTCCTCTTCCCTGCCTACTTCTGTGGAAGACTCTCTCTGTCTCTATTCTTTTAAACACTGATTTGCAATAGTTACTGAAGGGTAACATGCATATCATTTTACTTCTTTCAGCCCCCAATTCTTGTCCAGAGTGATAATTTCCAATCATTGTCATAGAGGTCCCTTCTCTGCCTTAATAGCATTTACCATCTTTGTGGTAAAGACTACCATGGACTGGTCCTCCTAGAACTCATTTCTATTACCTCTGAATAATAATACCATACTATCTTTTTTTGAATATCCCACAAATGATTACAATGAATTTTTTTTTTTTGGTTTTTGGGCTACACCCAGTGATACTCAGGGGTTACTCCTGGCTATGCGCTCAGAAGTCGCTCCTGGCTTGGGGGACTATATGGGACACCGTGGGATCGAACCGAGGTCCATCCAAGACTAGCGTAGGCAAGGCAGGCACCTTACCTCTAGCGCCACCGCCCAGCCCCTACAATGAATTCTTAATCATTCATGTTGGAAGGTGAGGAACAGGAAACTGGAGAACACAGAAAGCCTGGTATTCAGTGTCTTTCATGCCCTTTCTCCTTCATTATATTTGGCAGTGACAAAAGTATGGAACAGGGGTCTTCAAACTACGGCCTACGGGCCACATGAGGTCAGTAGAGGAGTCTGATCCAGCCCGCCAGCAGTGAGCGCTGTTTGGTTGCCAAGATACCGCCAGCATATACACTCAGTGTCACGGTTTCTCAGGGATGACGTCAACCGCCTCCACCCACGGCATGTTGTGTACTGGGAGGGTGGGCGCGAGGGTGGTGTTGAGAGGGACACTGATGCGCCCTTGCGCCTGGCACTTGGTGCGCGTGTTGCTGATGACGTCACTGGAGGGCGCCAGACACCTTTTGGCGAGGAGTACCACATGTGGGTGACTATATGATGTAAAAAGGCGCCTGCTCCACCCCCAGGCAACATGGTGACTGTGTGCTGTGCCTGCCTGTCAGTGAGGTTTTCCTCCACTCCCTCCACTGCCAAAGGTCAGTCAAAAGTGCCATAGAAATAAATTTTTGCCAGATGGGGGGTTCTGCCCGATTGGGCTGTGGGTGACTAATATGATTTTCCCCTTTGGGGGTGATGAGGCGTTCAGTGCTGAAATCAAAGTTAGGGGGTGGGCGGTGGTTGGGAGGTTAGGGGTTCGGTGCTGAATGGCCCATGTGGAAAATTAGGGGTTCGATGCTGAAGCATTTTAAAGGGGTTACATTGAAAGTTTTATATGCATTTTGCAATTCCTTTTCAGTGTTCACATGCTGATTCCGAACATATCAATTTGGGCATTATATAGGGAGATATAACTGAACTATCAAGGACTGAGCTGGTCTGCTTAGAAAAGCCTGCAAGGGGTAAGTGTTCACATCAGGGACTAATGGGGGTTCATACACTGTGTGTATATATACACACGTATTTGTATTTCAAATCAGTTTGGAATCCCTAGGAAACAATGATGTCAAGAAAAAGAAAAATGGACGGCGAGTGTAGGATATTCAAAGAACAGTGGACTTACAATTACTTTTTTATGCGGTACAAAGAAAAAGCTGTGTGTCTGATATGCCAGAATATAGTTGCTGTGTTCAAAGAATACGATTTGCGAAGCCACTATCAAACTCAACATAAAGATAAATATGATTGCTTGGTTGGAGAAGTGAGAAAAGATAAAATATTACAACTGACGACTCAGCAAAATACTTTTGTGAAGCAGAAGCAGTTAAATACTTCCTCACTGCGGGCAAGTTTTCAAGTTGCCAAGCTAATAGCGCGCAATGGCAAACCATTTGTGGAGGGAGAATTTGTTAAAGAATGCTTTATTTCTGTTGCCAAAGAGATGTGTCCAGAGAAGGCCGATTTATTTAGTACAGTGAGCCTTTCAGGAGTTACAATGACACGAAGGATTGGAAATGGGAGAAAATGTGCTGCACCATTTGCAAAACTCTGCAAAGAAACTTTGCTATTTTTCCTTGGCACTCGACAAAAGCAATGATGTTCGTGATTCTGCCCAACTTCTCATTTATATGCGTGGGACAAATGAGTATTTTGAAGTCACAGAAGAGCTTGCTGCACTGCAAAATATCAAAGGTACAACCACAGGAGTGGATATATTTGAAAAGGTTTGTCAAACTGTGAATGGTTTGGAGCTGGACTGGGTTAAACTAGTCAGTGTAACAACTGATGGTGCTCCTAGCATGGTGGGGTCTAAGAGAGGAGTAATTGCTCACATTACACAAGAGATGGACAAACATAACCTGCCTCATCCAATTGCCATACACTGCCTCATCCACCAACAAGCGCTATGTTGTAAATCACTGAAGTGAGACTCTGTTATGAAAATTGTGGTATCTTGTGTTAATTACATTAGAACTCATGCACTAAACCACAGACAATTTCAGGAATTTCTATCTGAGGTAAATGTTGCCCACGAAGATGTTCTGTACCACACAGAAGTCCGTTGGCTGAGTAGAGGGAGAGTTTTGAAACGTTTCTATGATTTACTTCCGCAGATTACAGCTTTTCTACTTTCAAAAAACCAAGAAGTACCAGAGCTCAATGATGCAGAATGGAAATGGCACCTTGCCTTTCTGACAGATATAACAGAGCTACTCAACAGTTTCAATCTGTAACTTCAAGGCAAGGGGAAGCTCATCTGTGATATGGCATCGCATGTGAAAGCATTTGAAGTAAAATTAGGCCTTCTCATCAAACAAGTACAGGAGGAAAACTTCAGTCATCTCCCAACAACTCAAAACCTGTCATCGGACAAACCATTGGTCGCATTCCCAAAGGAACCATGTCTGGCTTCACTAGAATTGTTGCAAAAGGAGTTTCAATTTAGATTCAAAGAGCTTCATTTCCATGAACAGGACATACAGCTTTTTTGTAACCCATTTTCTGTTGAGATTGAAAATGTCTTCACAATTTACCAAATGGAACTGGCTGAACCGCAGAATTGTGACTCTCTGAAAGACGCATTTAAGTCAAGTAACCTTTTGAATTTCTATGCATCTCTCCCCTCTGAGACATATGTAAATATCAGGAACCATAGCACTCAAAATGGTAACCATCTTTGGTAGCACTTATGCCTGTGAACAGACTTTTTCTTTTTTTTTTTTTTTTTGTGGTTTTTGGGTCACACCCGGCAGTGCTCAGGGTTACTTCTGGCTCCATGCTCAGAAATTGCTCCTGGCAGGCACGGGGGACCATATGGGACGCTGGGATTCGAACCGATGACCTCTTGCATGAAAGGCAAACGCCTTACCTCCATGCTATCTCTCCAGCCCCAGACTTTTTCAAGAATGAAACATCTGCAATCTCCAACCAGATCAAGATTAACTGATGCCCACTTGCATCACTTGTTACGGCTGGCAGTGACAAATATGGAACCGGACATTGACCATCTCATTAGCCAAAAGCAGGTCCACAGTTCCCATTGAAATACTGGTGCATGATCTGTTTATTTATAAATGGTTTTCATTTTATTTATATAAGATATGTGCAGTGTGAGTAGGAATTAGTAGTTCATATAGTCCGGCCCTCCATGTCTCTTAGGGACCGTAATCCGGCCCCCACTTTAAAAAGTTTGAAGACTCCTGGTATGGAACATGTTTTGGTTCTTCCTCCATATTCTATACCTTACCAGGTTTTAAAGTATATAAGGTTCATCCATACTCAATTATGTATTTTGTTTGTTTGTTTTTTAGGGTCACACCCAGTGGCGCTCAGGGGTTACTCCTGGCTCTGTGCTCAGAAATTGCTCCTGGCAGGCTTATGGGAAGCCAGGATTCGAACCACTGTCCGTCCTGGATCGGCTGCATACAAGGCAAATGTCCTATCGATGTGCTATCTCTCCAGTCCCACCAGGCTACACCCAGCGGTGCTCAGGGGTTACTCCTGGCTCTGCACTCAGAAATCACTCCTGGCAGGCTCGGGACCATATGTGACGCTGGGAATTGGCTCCAGCCCCCAAACAAATTTTTTTGTTTTTGGACCATGATTCCTGTTGGTACTCAGGGCACCTTGGGGATATTGGAGAAGAAACGCAGTTTAGCTGCATGCCAGGCAAGCAACTTTCCAGGCCCAAATCTTTTTCTAAAAATTCAAAGTATAGGGGATGGGAGCAATAACACATCAGGTAGAGCCTGATGTGTTTGCCTTGCATGTGACCGACCTGGGTTCAATTCCCAGCATCAATTCCACCACTGGGTGTAGCCTCCCCCCAAATTCAAGGCATATAGATGAGCTGATTTATATGTTTTGTGACAAATTATATATTTTCTGTTATGTTTATAACTTAATGGTTTGCCTACTTACATGTTTAGCTTGAAACACTTTATGTAATAATTTTAATAGCATAAGAAATTTTTGTTTGTTTTGGGGCCACACCTGGCACTGCTCAGGTGTTAGTCTTGGCTCTGCATTCAGAAATCACTCCTGGCAGGCTCAGGGGACTATGTAGGAGTCAAGGGATTGAATACTGCGCAGCTGTGTGAAAGGCAAATGCTCTAACCTCTGTGCTCCGGCCCCAAGCAGTGTAAGAAATGTGAAAGTAGGGCCCGGAGAGATAGCACAGCGGTGTTTGCCTTGCAAGCAGCCGATCCAGGACCAAAGGTGGTTGGTTCGAATCCCGGTGTCCCATATGGTCCCCCGTGCCTGCCAGGAGCTATTTCTGAGCACACAGCCAGGAGTAACCCCTGAGCACCGCCAGGTGTGACCCAAAAACCAAAAAAAAAAAAAAAGAAATGTGAAAGTAGAGAAAATTAATTTCTGCTACTTGATTTTTGTAGTCATTCATTTTTTACCTCCTAAAATTAGAGGATTACCTTAAGATTTGAAGAATTGTTTTTAGAAAAGTGCAATAAAAGAACAGAAAGCAAAACCTGCCACTAATGAACAAAGCAGTATTTGCCTAGAGCAGGTCTGTAGTTTCACTTACAATACTGCCTTTCTGACCTTTGGGAAACAGATTTGAGCAAAAAACTCAAGAAGATAGTTAGGAAGAAAGTCTTTCTATATCAGGGGTTCCAAACTTTTTAAACAGGGGGCCAGTCACTGTTTCTCAGAGCGTTGGAGGGCCAGAATATAGCTTTAAAAATAAGGGGCCGGGTAGGTGGCGCTGGAGGTAAGGTGTCTGCCTTGCAAGCGCTAGCCAAGGAAGGTCCGCGGTTCGATCCCCCGGCGTCCCATATGGTCCCCCCAAGCCAGGGGCGATTTCTGAGCACATAGCCAGGAGTAACCCCTGAGCGTCAAATGGGTGTGGCCCAAAAACCAAAAAATAAATAAAAATAAAAATATGAGGGGCCAAGACTGAGAGGAGTCGAGAGACAGAGAGAAGGAGGGAAGTCGGAGAGTGTGGTGCACATCCCACACATGCGCACTGTGGGCCGGAGGAGCAATCAGCTGTTAAGGACAGGCAGTGGCTGCAAAAATACCCAGTAGGCCAAATTAATGTCTTTGGCAGGTAGTATCTGGCCCGAAGGCTGTAGTTTGATGACCCCTGCTCTATATACTCAGGTAGCCTTGGGTTGAGATTCCAACACTGACACTGTGTTTGATTATGGCACAACATGAGGACGCTTTGCTCATGGCAACTTGATGTATGAATATTTTCTAGAAAAATTCCAAGTTGAGCGTTTATTTTTCACAGTGAGCTTTCAGAAAATAATATAATATCCTGTCATGAAACAAAAGATATCCTTAGATATTCTTTTTTTTTTTTTTTTTGGTTTTGGGGTCACACCTGGCAGCGCTCAGGGGTTACTCCTGGTTTTGCGCTCAGAAGTCGCTCCTGGCAGGCATGGGGGACCATATGGGATGTCAGGATTCGAACCACCGTCTGTTCAAATCATCTGCGTGCAAGGCAAACACCTTACTGCTGTGCTATCTCTCTGGAACCTATCCTTAGATATTCTTTTTTTATGTATGTATGTATGTATGTATGTATGTATGTATGTATGTATGTATGTATGTATGTATGTATGTATGTATTTATGGTTTTTGGTCCACACCCGGCGGTGCTCAGGGGTTACTTCTGGCTGTCTGCTCAGAAATAGCTCCTGGCAGGCACAGGGGACCATATGGGACACCAGGATTCGAACCAAACACTTTAGGTCTTGGATCGGCTGCTTGCAAGGCAAACGCCGCTGTGCTATCTCTCCAGGCCCTCCTTAGATATTCTAAAGTTTCAGGGCAGAGCGATAGCACAGCGGCAAACTTGGGTTTGATCTCGGGCATCCCATATGGTCACTAGAGCTTGCCACGAGTAATTTCTGTAATTTCAGAGCCAGGAATAACCCCTGAACACCACCAGTATGGCCCAAAAACAAACACACAAACAAAAAGGAAACAAAAAACATTCTAAAGTTAAACTGCAAGTAGGAAAAGGAGATATATTATTACAACAGTATTCAGAAAAGTCCATGGGAACAGAGAGAGGGGCAGTAATGTTTGGTTGATATTCTATATTTGAGAACAACAGGAAATATTTTTAAAAAATAGTCCACAACAGACCGATTTTTTGTCACTTCTTCCTGATTTCCTGATTACATGCCAAAAGAACATTTGGTGCCTCAGAAACCATTTACTGTTCAACCTAGAAAGGTACAATAAATGTCCCTGATAATTAGGATGCCATATGTTTTTCTTCAAAGCCCTATGAAGTCTTTTACTATTAACCTAGAAACTAGTAATATTAGTAACTATTAACCTACTATTATTTACTCCTACGCTAATACTGTCCTATAGCTACATTACATTTTTATCTAGCGCTGTCCTTACCAATTTTGTTATAGAGACAATACTATTTCTTTTTTTTTGTTTTGTTTTGTTTTTGGGCCACACCCGGCGGTGCTCAGGGGTTACTCCTGGCTATCTGCTCAGAAATGGCTCCTGGCAGGCACGGGGGACCATATGGGACACCGGGGTTCGAACAACCACCTTTGGTCCTGGATCAGCTGCTTGCAAGGCAGACATTGCTGTGCTATCTCTCCAGGCCCACAATATTATTTCTTTTTTTTTTTTGGTTTTTGGGCCACACCCAGTGACGCTCAGGGGACTCCTGGCTATGCGCTCAGAAGTCGCTCCTGGCTTGGGGGACCATATGGGACGCCGGGGGATCGAACCGCGGTCCGTCCTAGGCTAGCGCAGGTAAGGCAGGCACCTTACCTTTAGCGCCACTGCCCGGCTCACAATATTATTTCTTAATATATTTTTTTGTTATTGGTGTCAATGTTCTTGTAGAGGAAGGGAAGGGCACTGGAGGTGCATGGGGTACTAGGATCAAATCTAGGATCTCACATACTGCAGAATGTGTGTTCTATCACTTAATTACATCTCTCATGATAAAAAATTTAGAGTATTTCTCAAACACCCTTCTCAGAACTACTATATTATGCAACAACTAATGAAATAAACAAAATGTCTATTGCAATGGAACCTGATGAAAATATAATGAAAAAACAGAGCAGAAAAATTCCAGACAAAATGGTTTGGTTTAGAATAAATGGTTTAAAAACAAGTAAAATTCTTTGGTTTTATGCCTGATTTTAAGGAGAGATGCGAATGACCTAGTTATTTTAAAATAATCCTAGAAAACACAAGCAACTTTCATGTTGTCAAGAATTACAAAGTACTATTTAATTGTTTTGAGGGACCAGAGCAACAGCACAGTGAGTAGTGTGTTTGCCTTGCATGAGCCTACCCAGGTTCAATCTCCAGCATCCCATATGATTCCTCAAGCCCACCAGGATTTCTGAGTGAACAGCCAGAAGAAACCCCTGAGTACTACTAGGTATGCCCCCCCCCCAAAAAAAAAGTTATTTTATTTTATTTTACTTATTGGTTGATGGGCCACAGTCAGGAATGCTCAGGGGTTACTCCTGGCTCTTTACTCAGAAATCACCCCTGGCAGGCTGGGGAACAATATGGGTGCCGGGAATTGAATCAGGCAGGTCCCTCCTAGGGCGGCCGCATGCAAGGCAAACGCCCTACTGCTGTGCTATCTCTTCGCCCCCTCAACCCCCCAAAAAAAGGTTTTATTTGAGCGAGTCAAGCAGTGGTTCAGTGAAACTTCTGCCTTACAGAGTGAGGCCCAGAGTTCCGGCACCACTATCAGCCACACACACCACAGTTCCTGAAGCTTTACTGTCTGGGACATGGGCAACAAAGTATGTGCTCTTCGAACCATGAAGCTAGCTGTATGCAAGCACAATCTACTGTGCATGCAAGACCTGGTGAGCGTAAGCACTGCAACCAATGATGAACAAGCACCGTAACCACATGTGTGACCCCAGTGAGCACCGCAACCAAGCATGCTGGTGAAGATGTGGAGAGGAATCCTTATATACTGATGGTGGGAATGTCAATCGGTGAAGTCATTATGAAAATATCGTGGAGCTTCTGTGAAATTAATAATAGGGACAGGGATGTGGCTCAGTAATAAAGAGCATACTTGGTATCTATAAAGCCCAAGTCTAATCCCTGGCACTGATACCTCACAAACAAACTACTATTTGATTCAGCAATCCCATGTCTAGGACTATAACGAAAAGTTTCTTCTTTTGGGAGGGAGGCATAGCAGTGCTTAGTGCTTACTCCTGGCTCTGTGCTCAGCGAATTACTCCTGGCAGGCTGAGGGTATATGTGTGGGGACAGATATGCATATGGGGTGCCGGGGATGTAACTGGGTCAGCCACGTGCAGTGCAAGTACTTTACCTGCAGTACTTTCTCTCTGGCTCATAACTGAAAAATCCATCTCAGTGTTACTGCAATCTTATTTACATTGGCTGAGATAAGGAGACAAGCAAAGTGCCCAGAGATCAAAAGATGTGGTATATACTCACAAGAAACTATTTTTATACAACTATAAAGCGAAAATATTGCCATTTGAAGCAACTTGTAAAAAAAGGAGAGGATTGGGGCCAGAGCGATGGCACAGTCGGTAGGGTATTTGCCTTGCACACACTAACCTAAGATGGTCCACAGTTCGATCCTCCAGTGTCCCATATGGTCTCCCAAGCCAGGAGCAATTTCTGAGTGCATAGCCAAGAGTAACCCCTGAGTGTCACCGAGTGTGGCCCACAAAAACAGAAAAGAAAAGAAAAGGAGAAAATCACACAAAAGAACAATCAGGCACACATGTATTGCCTGGGTACACGGTGCCTGAGCACATGTCACCTGCATCTTCGCTCTTGAGATGTGGACTTTCCTACTTTCACGAAGGGTTGTATATCAGGGTTCTCCACCTTTGGAGAAGCCTGTGCTCTCTTTTTTTTTGGGGGGGGGGCCACACCCGGTGACACTCAGGGGTTACTCTTGGCTAGGCACTGAGAAATTACTCCTGGCTTGGGGGACCATATGGGACACCGGGAGATTAAACCGGGGTCCATCCTAGGCTTGCAAGGGCAAGGCAGATGCGAGGGCAAGGTAAAATGCCTTACCGCTTGTGCCACCACTCTGGCCCCTGTGCTCTCTCTTAAGCAAGTTACTGATAACTCTCTATCTCTCTTATTCTTTTTCTCCCCTTCATCAGTACCTCCAAATAAAATCTGTTTTTTACTAAAAAAAAAAAAAAAAAACAAGAATAGGGCCGGAGAGATAGCATGAAGGTAAGGCATTTGCCTTGCATGCAGAAGGACAGTGGTTCAAATCCTGGCATCCCATATGGTCCCCCGAGCCTGCCAGGAGCTATTTCTTTTTTTTTTTTTTTGGTTTTTGGGCCACACCCGGCATTGCTCAGGGGTTACTCCTGGCTGTCTGCTCAGAAATAGCTCCTGGCAGGCACGGGGGACCATATGGGACACTGGGATTCGAACCAGCCACCTTTGGTCCTGGATTGGCTGCTTGCAAGGCAAACGCCGCTGTGCTATCTCGCCAGGAGCTATTTCTAAGCATAGAGCCAGGAGTAACCCCTGAGCGCTGCCGGATGTGACCCAAAAACCAATAAATAAATAAATAAATAAATAAATACCAATCAATATTGGATGCTATCATCTATGTGTACAACAGAAGGAAATAAAACTGATGCCTAGTTAATCAAAACTAGTACACTAATGAGGGTATTGTGTGTTTATATTTTAGGCATTAAAATTAAAAATGATAGTATAGGGGCCGGCGAGGTGGCGCTAAAGGTAAGGTGTCTGCCTTGCAAGCGCTAGCCAAAGAAGGACTGCAGTTTGATCCCCCGGCATCCCATATGGTCCCCCCAAGCCAGGGGCAATTTCTGAGTACTTAGCCAGGAGTAACCCCTGAGCATCAAACAGGTGTGGCCGGAAAAACCAAAAAAAAAAAAAAAAAAAAAAAGATAATATAGTAAAAATAGTATAGGAGCTCAGATAGTTGCTGACTGTTTTAATCCCTGGCACTACACAGAGTCCCCTGAACACTGTTAGGGGTCACTCTTGTGTAAAGGAATAGTCCAGAACATTACTCCTGCAAAAGAAATTCAGTAAAACAGAAGAGTAAGGAATCAATATATTCAATGATTTATCTTTTATCACATGGTTTGCCAAACATCAGCTCAAGGACTACTTCCGACCTGGTGATTGGGGGTTGTGTTCAGCAGTGCTCAGGAGATGATGTGGTACCAGGAACTGAATAAACCCAGGGCTCCCACAGGCAAAGCATGCCTCTTGAACTATCTCCCTAGCCCTAGTAATGTCCATTTCAAAGCTCAAAGTTAGTTATTATATTACAGGCCTATAATTGTAAACAACTGATTTGTGTCAGTCTTTAAAGTTGTCAATATTAAAAGCCTTATCTTGGTCCTGATTTACTCAAACAAAATACATTACAATTATAAACAATATAATAGAATTAAAATAGTTTGGGGGGGGCAGAGTGATAGCACAGCGATAAGGCATTTGCCTTGCACAAAGCTGACCCAGGATGGATGGTGGTTCAAATCCTGAGATCCCATATGGCCCCCCGAGCCTGTCAGGAGTGATTTCTGAGTGCAGAACCAGGAGTAACCCCCGAGAGCTGCTGAGTGTGACCTAAAAACGAAAATATATATATATATATATATAAGCAACAAAAGAAAAAGAAAGACAAATTGTTATTTGGGGCCAGAGAGATAGCACAGTGGTAGGGCGTTTGCCTTGCATGCAGCCGATCCAGGACAGAGGTTCAAATCCTGGCATCCTATATGGTCCCCCGTGCATGCCAGAAGTAACCCCTGAACACCGCTGGGTGTGACTCAAAAACCAAAAAAAAAAAAGAAAAAAAAGTTTATAATCACCTTTGGCCAATCTGGATAACAGGTAATCTTAAAAAGTTCAGCATAACTAAGAACAAAAAAACTTAGGTATCTGAATGATTTCTTTTTCATAGGCTTCTTATTAGGCTATTTGGCAGAGAAGTGGGTTACTTTGCATATTACTTACTTTTTAGAAGCACAACAAATTTTATCTCTACTCAGAAGAAGCTTTCTGAATAGAAGATATTAGATGGAGGATAAAGATATTATATTCTGTGGGTTTTTTAGTACTAGAAAGCTCAAGGCTTCTTCCTGATTCATGGTCAGGGTATCACTGGCAGGGCTTAGGAGATCCTATGTAGTGTTGCTGATAGAATTCTGGTTGGCTGCAGGAAAGGCAAGCACTCTACCAGCTCACTGTCTCTTCAGCCCCTTATAGGCATTCTTCACAAATACCATCAAGTTGTAGTTGCTTACTCATTTCTAACTTTACAAAGGCCTTTAATTCCCACTTCAAAGATAAATGCCTGGCAAAACATTGGCCCTTATAGTACTTAGTAACAGCAAGTCTAATCTTTGGAGGAAAAACCACTGGGAAATTTAATGTTCAAGAGCAAATATGTCAAATTCAATAGAGTGGTTACCTCTGGAAAAAGCAAAAATGTCATACAAGGAGGATGATACTAGGGGAGAGAGAGAAAGAGGGGAGGGAAAGGGTAGAAACTACCTGTTTTTCATTTCATAAGCTAGATAAGGATCCATGGGAGTTCTTTGTATTTTTATCATTACCTTTTTCTATTTATAAAATACTACTTTTTTTTAATATAAAGGGTGGCAACCTACTAAACTGATCCTCAATGGCCCAGACTAAAGGGCCCTAGTCCTGAGGATCCAGTTAAAATATGAGTCAACTCCTGACCTCAGTCCTAAAAGTCAATAACCAGTCGATTCATTTTGTGGTCCATGTGCTTCTGTTTCAGTAAAATATGAAAACGTTTTGTAGACATTTAATTTGGCATGTTCTCAGAGGACCAAACAAACAAACCAACAAAAAAGAAACAGACATTCAATTATGAGATGCACTTGAAAATATTACTTATGTTCTCAGACTGTCACTGTTTTCTTTAAAGTTACCAATATTTTCCATGTTGGAGAAAAGCAGCCTAGGAATGAACACATTTTATACTAATTTATATAACAAAGAGAAGGTGTCAATCTTAAAAAAAAATGACATGAAATGACCTGCAGGCTCTCCTTCATTTTGCTCATGTCAGTAACCCTGCAATGAACATCCACCTAAAGCAACTCTGATCTTCATCTCTCACAAAACCTCTACAGGGGAACACATGTTATTAGTGACAATGGACAATTTCACTGACAAGTTTAGGAACTGACCAACACCTGACAATTATCAGCTTGGTTCCTAGCTATCTCTAAGACAGTATATTTATTTATTTACTTTGTGTCATTCCCAGCTGTGCTTGAGATTTACTCTTGGCTCAGGGGACAAGATTCAGTACTGGGGATCAAACTGGGTCAGCTGCTTGCAAGGCAAGGAACCTACTACCTGTACTATCTCGACAACTTTTTAACTTTTAAAAATAAGGTACACCTTTGAAAGTAGCATTAGCCAGACCCAGTGGTGCTCAGGGTCATTCCAGACTAATAGCTGGGGTTAACTCCTGAAGAGTTTTTTTTTTTTTTTCTGAAGAGTATTATTAATGCTGGGGACTGGACCCGTAGCTCCTTCATGCAAAACATGTGCCTATGGATCTATCTCAGCAATAACACTTTTAACATAAAATAGTTAATCAGAAGTATTTGTACCAGAGTACTGCTATTGAAGAAATGGAAATACCAGTGCAAAGAGAAACTGAGTCTTATTTACAAAATATGTGTCTGAGTTAAAAAAAAAAAAAAAAGTAAGGGCTGGAGCTAGAGCGATAGTACAGAGGATAGGGCTCTTGCTCTGTATGTGGCCACCCTGAGTTCAGTCCCTGAAGTCCCATCTGGTCTTCCTTGCCCACCAGGAGTTATTCCTAGTGCAGAGCCAGGAATAACTGCTGAACACTGCTGCGTGTGACCAGCAAACAAACAAAACAAACAAATAAACAAAACAAGGGCTGGTCACAGTAGAGGGGTTAAGGTACTTGTCTTACACAGTTGGATCCCTGGGACAGCAGGAACCCAGGAGTGACTGTCCAGCACAGAACCCAAAGTAGCTCCCAGCACCGAAATCCATAATAAAATAAAAAATTAAGTCACTTTACAAGCTGGAGAGATAGATGGTGAGGCACTTATCTTGCATACAGCTAGACTAGGTTCAATCACTAGCAGCGAAAATGATCCCCCAGTTCCAGAGTAAACCCACACGACTGGGTGTGGTCCCCAAACCAAAATACTAATAAATAAAAACAAAGAGATTCTGTACATAAGACGCCAGTAGTTTTAGACCACATATGTAGCAACTGTTGAAATCCAAAATCTAGTACAACTCTTAGAAAATAAGCATTCTTAGAGAACAAGGTCAAGAAATGAACTGATGGCCATTCCTGACAATATTATATTAAAAAAAATTCCAAAGGGATCAAGGAAAGCAAGATATCAGTAGCAAAATAATATAACTGAATAAAACATCTGCGTACATGTTCCAAAATCATAGACACTCAAGGCCTCACTCTCAAACTGAACATTTGACTTCACCTGTAGCTCTGCCTCGCCTGTCAAGATTGTTTCTGTGCCTCTCATTACTCACCGAGTGCATCTGGATTGACCGGTCTGGAGACGTCACCCTGCCCCATGATTATGTTGTACGATGTGTCCCACGACAACACACTGTCCTGGATCACAGAAACTTTTTCTTAGAAGAGAAAGACACAGAAGAAGGGACATACGGTCCCCTCGGTGCCACTACCAGACGCAGAGAGAACACGAGATCCGACGGTCTGCTGGAATTTCTGTTTCCTGGGTCCTGGTTCCGGCAACCCGCAGCTCTTACAAGTATGTCCTCACACCGGCTCTCTCCACGCAGGAATGCCTGTCATTCCAGAGTGCGCAGTGAGGAGCTGAAGTGCAGGAAGGGGAGGAGACCGGCGGCCCTAGAAAGTCCACACCTACTTTTCCTGACACCGGGCGGGGCTAAGCAGCTCCCATCCAGGGACAGTCCTGCGGGAGGGAGCCTAGCAAAGAATCCCACACAGAACAGGCCGGTGGGAGAGGTCCACTCAAAAAATACCCTTTAAATCTAGCCTTGCCTCAGAAATATTAAATACTTCCGACACCTCACTGCTCACTGTAACACTGTATTTCCTACCGGAAGGCAGCACACCCAAAGCAGGAGGTCTATACACTGGGAATGAATGACACAAGGAACAATACTGTTTATAACTGAACAAACATTCTCTGAAAAGGACAGGGATAAGGGAACTGAGGATGGTCTCAAGTGTTCAAGTGGCAGACCTTGGGGTTGATTCCCAGCACCACCAGGACAGGCTATGGGGACTTCCAAGTAGTACTGAGTTGAATAATTCCAGGTGTGGGCCCACAACGATTGAAAAAGTTTACGGGGGGGGGGGGGGGGGGCAGGAGCCAAAGTGGTGGTGCAAGTAGTAAGGCATTTGCCTTAAACGCGCTAGCCTAGGACAGACCACGATTCGATCCCCTAGCGTCCCATATGGTCTCCCAAGCCCGGAGTGATTTCTGAGTGCATAGCCAGGAGTAACCCCTGAGGTTCACTGGGTGTGGCCAGAAAACAAAACAAATATCTATCTAATTAAAAGGGGGGGGCGGCAAAGAGATAACTAGTACAGCAGGTAAGGCCTTGTACAAAGCCAATTTGGATTTAATCTCCATCATCATATATGATCCCCCAACCCCTCCAGGAGTGATCCCTGAGCATCAGTTGTGACCCCAAAGCAAACCAAAAGCAAAACCCAACAAAAAAAGGTAAATACATAAAAAGAGGTTTGGGGATATGGCTCAGGTAGTAAAACACATACTTTACAGAAATGATTTAATCTATGTATGTATGTATATATATGTAATATTTCTTCTTTAAATAGTTAGGAAGCATTATATAATATTCCTGCATTACATAATATTTCAGTGACCACCATATGATCCTGGGAATATGGTATGTCAGGGAATGGCCCTGCATGCTGGGTGTGACAGAACGGAAATGTCAGCTAACTGCTTGCTGAAGGTCCTGCATCCTGATCTTCCTTCTTATGACATAACTCATTTACACATGGAAAGATAAATACTTGGATATAGCTGTATGAACTTTCCCCCCCCTCCCCCAGCTGTATGAACTTTTAATCGTACATATACCTGTGTCTGCTAACACTAAGTAAACTACTAAATGCAATTCTCACACATATTCCACACATATTCCCACACAAATAGTCAGCCACATACTTTGGATTAATTTTGAGTAATTTTTTATCTTTTATTTTTTAGTTTTTGGGCCACATTGGTGGTGCTCAGGGGATGTGGTGGTGGTAGTCAAAGCCAGGTAGTCATGTGCAAAGCAAGTGGTTTACCTACTGTATTATCTCTCTGGTCCCAGCTTTGAGAAGTTTTTTTTTTTTTTTTGCGGTTTTTGGGTCACACCCAGCAGTGCTCAGGGGTTATTCCTGGCTCCATGCTCAGAAATTGCTCCTGGCAGGCACGGGGGACCATATGGGATGCTGGGATTCAAACCGATGACCTTCTGCATGAAAGGCAAACGCCTTACCTCCATGCCATCTCTCCAGCCCCAGCTTTGAGAAGTTTTATGTTGGTTATTTCATTTTATTATCACCACAACCAACCATGTGCTGCAAAAAAATACATTAATACTCTTATTATTAGTTAATAAAACCAAGGCTAGTGAGGGCAACTCATATGTCTAATCAAGTTTGTAATGCTCGGGGCCGGTGAGGTGGCGCTAGAAGTAAGGTGTCTGCCTTGCAAGTGCTAACCAAGGAAGGACCGCGGTTTGATCCTCCAGCACCCCATATGGTCCCCCCAAGCCAGGGGTGATTTCTGAGCGCTTAGCCAGGAGTAACCCCTGAGCATCAAAAGGGTGTAGCCCAAAAAACAAAACAAAACAAAACAAAACAAAAAAAAAAATAAGTTCGTAATGGTCAATGCTCCTTCAATAAGTGACAACTACCAAATTAAAGAAGCTTTAGTTTAAATTTTGTTCTCCTGGGGCTAGAGCAATAGCATAGTGCAGTAGTCCTCAAACTATGGCCCGCGGGCCACATATTGTATTTGTATCTGTTTTGTTTCTTCATTGCAAAATAAGATATATGCAGTGTGCATAAGAATTCGTTCATGGGCCCGGAGAGATAGCACAGCGGCATTTGCCTTGCAAGCAGCCGATCCAGGACCAAAGGTGGTTGGTTCGAATCCCGGTGTCCCATATGGTCCCCATGCCTGCCAGGAGCTATTTCTGAGCAGACAGCCAGGAGTAACCCCTGAGCACTGCCGGGTGTGGCCAAAAAAAACAAAAAAACAAAAAAAAAAGAAGAATTCGTTCATAAGTTTTGTTTTTACTATAGTCAGACCCTCCAATGGTCTGAGGGACAGTGAACTGGCCCCCTGTTTAAAAAGTTTGAGGACCCCTGGCATAGTGGGTAGGGCATTTGCCTTACACCAGTGCTTTTCAAATAGTTAGGGGGGGGCCTGAGGCTCCCTCAAGGGGGGTGCATTTGACCTTGGCAAACACTGTCATAACAAGCTAAGCCTCGTGTTTTTGTATGTCTCTGGAGCTGAGAGTTGCTATGTCCTGCTTCAAACCCGCTTTGAAAAGCTATGCATTGCAAAACGTGCTCATTGTAGCCATTAATCCAGATATCACTTCTGATTAAAAAATCTGCTCAAATTATTTTATATATTTTTGTTTTGCAGGTTAAAGTTTTTTTAAAATAAAGATACTATTTACAGTCGCACGACGGGGGGAGGGGGGCATGAAAAATGTTATCTACTTCCTAGGGGACCATGACAGAAAATAATTGAGAAGCACTGCCTTATACACAGCTGACCTGGGTTTGATCCCCGGCATCCCATCTGGTCCCTAGCCGCCAGGAGCGCTTTCTGAAAGCAGAGCCAGGAGTAACCCCAGAGTGCCACCGGTGTGGCCCCAAAACAAACAAAAAATTTTTTTGTTCTTTAGAGATTTCAAAAGATTTCTAGTATCTAGGACTTACCCTTTTTTGGTATTTCCTTAGTATCTTATCTTTCCCCACCCCCATATCTTATCCCCATTATCTGATTTTGATAGAGGTGTAAATAGTAAAGATAAATAAGAAAATGACAAAGTTAAAGTATCAGTTAAAAAAATATAGGGGTTGCTATGTCTCCGCTTCACCACCCTTCTATGATTTCTTTCAGGGACACCAGTTTTTGTGCTGATATCACCAGGGCTTTTGGGGTATCCCCCACCCAACTTCCATTTTCTAGGAGGCCTGGCAGCTGAGGAAATGCCCCTAAAAGCCACAGAATCAGTAACAATGCTCTGAATTTCTGGACAACTTCATTTGTTTGATGTTGTCATCCCTATAGTAACAGACCAATTTAACAAAATGGATAGCAAACAGCTAAACCTTCTGCCATTGTATTAATAACTTCATTGGAGATATAATACTTTTCTTTTTTAATATTTTATTTATTATTATTTTTAAATAATATATTTAATCACCATGATTACAAACATGTTTGTAGTTGGATTTCAGTTATAAAAAAGAACACCCCCCTTCACCAGTGCAACCTTCCACCACTTTCCCAACTCCCTGCTCCCTACCACTGTCATGATAGTTGTCAGTGTAATTTCTCTAACTGAACTCACTACTCTGTGGTAAGCTTCATATAATGGGCCGGTCCTTCCATCCCTTAAGGAGATATAATAATTTTCACAAATGTGCTTGCTACTGGACTTTTTCTTTTTCTTTCTTTTGGGCCACACCCAGTGACGCTCCTGGTTATGTACTCAGAAATCGCTCCTGGCAGGCTCAGGGGACCATATGGGATGCTGAGATTCGAACCAATGACCTTCTACATGCAAGGCAAACACCTTACTTCCATGCTATCTCTTCAGCCTCACAAAATACTGCTTTAATGGGATGAGCTTACTATCTATTACCACAGTAGTACTCTTGACTACTGCAAGTGTGACCCCCAAACAAACAAAAAAACTAAAAAAGGTAAGTTTTGGAAGCAGGTCAAAATTTTTGAAGTCTCTTATACCCCATCCCACCAGAATTCAGATCCAGGTCTCATACATACAAGGCTGAATTTTTATTATTTATTTGTTTTGATTTTTGAACCACACTAAGTTGTGCTGAGGCATTATTCCTGGCTCTGCACTCAGGAATACTCCTGCCAGGCTTAGGGGACCATATAGAGTACTGGAGTACTGGGAATTAAACTTTTATGTAAGGTAAATACCCTATTCACTATACTATCACTCCTGTTAAGGCTGAAATTTTAATTCCATATTTAATCACAGAAAAATTATACTTTTTATCTCTTGGAAATTTGTTTCTCTATGGGGCCAGAGAGATAGAGCAGGGTGTTTGCCTTGTATATAGCTGACCCAAGTTTAACCCCTGACATTCCATACGGTTCTCCGAGCCTGCCAGAAGTTATTTCTGAGTGCAGAGCCAGGAGTAACCCCTAAATACTGCTGGGTGTGGTCCCCTTCAAAAAAACCCAAGAATCCTTGGTTCTCTTTTTTTTTTTTTTTTTTTTTTGGTTTTTGGGCCACACCCGGTGACGCTCAGGGGTTACTCCTGGCTATGCGCTCAGAAGTCGCTCCTGGCTTGGGGGACCATATGGGACTCCGGGGGATCGAACCGCGGTCCGTCCTAGGCTAGCGCAGGCAAGGCAGGCACCTTACCTCCAGCGCCACCGCCCGGCCCCAAGAATCCTTGGTTCTCAAATTTGTGAAATGGTCATAACAATTATTACCAGAACAATTTTAAGGATTAAATTATTTGAATAGAAATAAAACACCCTGGGGCCGGGCGGTGGCGCTACAGGTAAGGTGCCTGCCTTGCCTGCGCTAGCGTAGGACGGACTGCGGTTCGATCTCCCGGCATCCCATATGATCCCCCCAAGCTAGGAGCAAGCTAGGAGCAAACTAAGCGCATAGCCAGGAGTAACCCCTGAGCGTCACAGGGTGTGGCCCAAAAACCAAAAAAAAAAAAAAAAAAAAAGAAAAAGAAATAAAACACCCTGCAATGTGCTCAAGTACATAGAAAGTTCTCAATGAATGCAAGCAATAATTATCACAGCAGTTATTGCAACAAAACAAGTCAAGAAAGGAGAGGGCAGGTCAGAAACAGCTTGACAATGGCACATGGCAAAAAAAACTTCATTACAAAGAGGTTAGTCAGAAACGGAAGAGGATGACATTTCTGTACCATGAATCCAAAGAGCAAATTCAAGAAGCAGGCCAAGGAGGAAGTCTGAACACAATCAGGACACACACACACACACACACACACACACACACACACACACACACACACACACACACACAACATAAGGACCCTGGTTTATTTTCATGTATCAAATTTATCAAATTACTCCCTAACATGGCTACTGCATGTTAGCTTTTATGGTTTCGAGGTACAAAGTTACTGTGCTCTCACCACCATCAAAATGCCCAAGACTCCCCACCACTCATGTGCTATGTTTAAATGGCAGTCTCTTGGCTTGGCTCTGCTGATTCTAGAGTACTGCAAAGGCAACAATAGCATTTAAAGTTAATAATTCAATGACAGAATTCTTAGTGATCATCCATTTGGCTCAGTCTCCTGCTGACTGAAAAGGATGGAAAGGATGGTCAAATGGGTTTAATACCCTGCTAAGAGTCAGGAACAAAATCCAGCAGTAACAAAATCCAGGTCTCCTTGTCAAGGTCATGGCTCAATAGAGCACTCATTCATGTTAATGAAGCCCTGAGTTTGATATCTCAGTATAATAAATAAATAAAAAATAAATCCATGTTTCCTGATTCAAACTCTTAAGATTTACTTCAGCTCTGATGCAAATAATCAGAATTATTTACTTCCTACTTTGAGAAGTAGGAATAGTTCTCAAAGAACTATTTAAATATAGTTTAAAAAAATAGAACTTAAATAGTTCTCAATCATACACTGCAATACTAAATCTCTCAAAAATGTTAATTCACTACTCTAAATAGCATGTTCCCAGGCTTTAGTTTAATTAAAGTGCCCTTGGCATAGCTCAAGGGCTACTACTGGCTTGGTGCTCAGGGGTTGCTACCCTATACTGCTTGGGAGACCATGCATAGTAGGGCATCAAACCTTTCCACATGTAAAATCTGTGCACTAATTCTTTGAGGCATCTCTTTGATCCTCATTTTTATTCCTACAATCATTATTTACTCTGTGTCAACTGATAAGCAGACAAGCAGAGAAAAACAAAACCACAGACCTTACTGATGGTCTTAAAATTTAAGTGATCATTCACAAGCTGCCTGAATCACAGCTTGTGAAATACATTTTCTCATTTCCCTTAAAGCTCTTTTTGGGCTATACCCAGCTATGCTCAGGAACTCAGAGGATCATACAGGGTGCCAGGAATTGAACTCAGGATGGGGGTAGGGGGCTGGAGAGATGTAGAACAGTTAAGGAGCTTGCCTGCACGCACCAGATTCAGCATCCTATGTGGTTCCTTGAGCACCACCAGGAGTAATTCCTGAGTGCAGAACCAGAACTAGGTGTAGAGCCAATAGTAACTAACCCTGAGCATTAAAGAAAAGCCCCCTCCCACCCACCCACCCAAAAAAAACCCAAATAAATAAAGTGTAAATTCAGACACTGGTCTCACTGGTACGATGACACAGAAACAAACACATGAACTAAACAGCATGTTTATCCTGATGCTGAAGGAATACAGGCTATTTTCTAATCCTACAGTTCCTACCTTTCTATCAGAAGCAAATACAAATACCCTACCTGCGGGTACTATGGCTTTTTTATTTTGTTTTGTTTATTGGCCATACCAAAACCAGAAAGCTATACTTTCAAACTTTTTTCCCCTCCCCCTTTTACTCAGACTCCCTCCCTCCACTTTAAAACTCTGAGTGAAACTCACAATTCCCAAAGTTTTTGTTTTGGAAGCATACATTAACATGAGAACATGCTTTATAATTTTAATAAGCACTTTGAAAGATCAATCATGAAGATAATGCTAAAATACATAAAAAGAATATATTGCTTTCATTTAAATGTACTTTAATGCTCTAGTACTAATATAAATTGGATTATCTAGCAGAGTAGTCCTTAGCTATTTTTAATCATATCTTGACCTCAGCTTAATACAGTAGTCTGCTTTCATATGGTGAAGATAGGTAGATCAAGCTTTATCAAGAGGAGAGGGAGATAGATACTTTCCTCTAGAAAGGCTGACAGAAATACCTAGTCAGGTGAAAACTAATCTTCAATTTCTCGCTGTTCTTTTTTTGGGGGTGGGGAGGTCACATAAACTATACTGGAGGTATAGGTGCTCTAAGGCCAACATCTCACTAGGTGATGAGGATGAGGACTGCCTTTTTGGTGCTGTTCAGGCCCTGGATTTCTGGGAAAGAGAGGGATGTGATGCTGGATGCATGTGAAATTAGACTGCCTTAGAGCATTCTCCCCAATATGCTTCCCAGTCTTTTTACACTGTGATCTATCTGATGAGAATCTAGTCATGCTGGCTCTAAATAGTTATGAGATACATCCTCCAATAAATAAATAAATAACCTGTGCCACAAAATCTGGGTGGAAATCAGGGAGTACCACTAATCATTTGTAAATTCTTATTTATTTTTTTTTTGGGGGGGGGCACACCCAGCGGTGCTCAGGGGTTACTCCTGGCTGTCTGCTCAGAAATAGCTCCTGGCAGGCACGGGGGACTATATGGGACACCAGGATTCAAACCAACCACCTTTGGTCCTGGATCAGCTGCTTGCAAGGCAAACGCCGCTGTGCTATCTCTCCGGGCCCATAAATTCTTACTTGATTCTATATTTTGGTTTGAGAGAGATAGCCATAGTGGTCAGTTCTCTTGGACTTCTTGAGAAGGTAGGGATCAAGTCCAGGTCTCCTGATTGTGAACATGTGCTGCTGCAGTATCCTGAACTATCTCCTCGGCTTTTATTTGTAAATTCTTCATCATCTTATCTATTGGTACAAGTTGCTCCCTTGACCTAAAGTGTTCTTCTCAGCTCCAACTGGAAAACTTCTACTTGTTAAGAACTGGCTTAAATATTGCTTCCACTATAATGTTTTCCCTATGTCACTCCAGCAGATTTCAATTGAGATTTAATGATCACTGACTACATGGCCAAGAATGTTCTGGGGATTAATAAACTGTCTCCCGTGGCTTGGGAGAGATAGTTCAGCTGGTAAGGGACTTGCCTATATGTGATGGAGCTGGATTTGATCCTCGGCACCCAATATGGTCCCTTGAACCAGGATTCCTAAGTGCAGAGCCAGGAGTAACCCCTGAGCACTACCTGGTGAGGCCCCAAAAAACAAACAAAATTGTCATCCGTAAGGAGTTTATAGTTCAAATAAATAGGATCTACATTGGCGGATGATGAGTACTTAGGAAGGCTAGCTCTGCCCTGAGAGATCTGAAGAAATATCCTGAATGCAATATCTAAAATCTAAGACAACTAGATACAGTAAAATGGGCTGAAGAATGCTTGAAGAACTGGATTATTATTACTGGGAAATCACAATCCTCATTCATTACACAAATATTTCCTTAGCTCCTCTAACATGACTAGTATTCTAGGTATTTATTAGAAACAGCAATGAATATAAGGGAAACCTAAGCCCTCTCTCCAGGATGTTAGATTTTGAAAAGTGCTATATAGAAAATGATTTGAGAATGAGAAATAAGAAGGGCTGATGGAGAAGAAGCTAAAAGATACATTATAGGAAAGGTCTCACAGGTAAGATGACACAGAAACAAACACCTGAACTAAATAGCATGTTTATCCTGATGCTGCAGGGAATATAGGCTATTTTCTAATCCTATAGTTCTTACCTTTCTATCAGAAGCAAAATTGAAGGCATTGTTAAATATACTAAAAATTCTTGTTACAACAATGTAATAATGATCAAATGTGTGCCAAAGCTCTAAAGTGCTTAAAGATAAAACTATCCATATTATGGCCACTACTTTAGTAGGATGACTTACTTTAATCTTAAATATACTCTATGGGACTGGAGAAATAGAGATAATACAGCACCTGACCTGGATTTGATCCCTAAAATCCCATATGGTCTCCTGAGCACAGCCAGGATTAATTCCTGAATGTAAACACAGGAGTAACCCTGAGCATTAGTTGGTATGACACCTCCCCCATTTTTTTTGTTTTTGTTTTTGGGCAACACAGAGCAGTACTCAGGGGCTACTCCTGGCTCTGCACTCAGGAATTACTCCTGGGGGTTCTTGGGGAGGGGGTCACCATATGGGATGGTGGGGATTAAAGCTGGTTGGCTATGTGCAAGACAAACACCCTCCCTGCTGTGCTACTGCTCATATGATCTCTTGAGCACTACCAGAAGTCAATCACTCCTGAGCAGTGGGTGTGACTCATCCTCCAAAAGAAGTACACTACAGAAGTCTTTCAAAAGGTAATGAGTGTTTCCAAGGATGAGTGCCACATTTTCATCAGTAGATGAACGTATTTTCCATGGCACTCAGTATAGAGTACAAGGTATTAACAATTAAAGGCAATCACGCTCTGAAGGAAGCCTGACAGTTAAAAGTTTAGTTCAGGGGCTGGAGAGATAGCCTGGAGGTAGGGCATTTGCCTTACATCCAGATGGATGGTGGTTCGAATCCTGGCATCCCATATGGTCCTTCGTGCCTGCCAGGGGCGATTTCTGAGCACAGAGCCAGGAGTAACCCATGAGTCCTGGCGGGTGTAACCCAAAAACAGTTTAGTCCAGTGGGCAGCCCAGTAGGTAGTGTGCTTTCCTTGCATGTAGCTAACCAAGTTCCATCCATGACATCCCAGTCTCCTAAGTCTGACAGAAGTGATTCCTAAGAGCAGGAATAACCTCTGAGCACAGCCAGGTATGACCCAAAACAGAGAAAGTTTCTTTAAGGGCTGGAGAGAGAGTTCAACAGGCTAAGCACATTCTTCACGTACTGGAGGCCTGGGTTCAATTCCTAGCACCACACAATCCCCCAGAGCACCTCTAGGTATGATACCCTGTTCCCTTCATTTCAATAAAAGGTCTGTATGTGTGTAAAACAAGATAGCACTTTTTTTGGTTTGTTTTTGTTTTGGGCCACATTTGGTGGTGCTCAGGGGCTCATCCTAGCTCTGTGCTCAGAAATCACTCCTAGGAGGCTGGCGTGGTGGTGTTAGAGGTAAAGCGTCTGCCTTGCAAGCACTAGCCTAGGACAGACCACGGTTCGATCATCCAGCGTCCCATCTGGTCCACCAAGCCAGGAGCGATTTCTGAGCTCATAGCCAGGAGTAACCCCTGAGCGTCAAAGAGCTGTGCCCTCCCCCCTCCCCACAAAAAGAGAAATCACTCCTGGGCAGGAGAGATAACACATTGGTAAGGCATTTGCCTTGCATGCAGCCAATCTAGGAAGGATGGTGGTTTGAATCCCAGCATTCCATCTGGTCCCCTGAGCCTGCCAGGAGCAATTTCTGAGCACAGAGCCAGGAGTAACCCCTGAGCATCACTGGGTGTGAACCAAAAACCAATCAATCAATCAATAAACTACTTAAAATCATTCTTGGCAAGCTTGGGGGACCATATATGATGTGGACTATTGAACCAGGGTAGATTGTCCTAGGCAAATGCCCACCTGCTGTGCTATTGTTCTAGCCCCAATATAGTTTTTATTGACACTTATTTAGAAAGATGTGAGGGGAAGGAAGGAGAGAAATGTGTGTTCAAGAGAGAGGGGCCGGGTGGTGGCGCTGAAGGTAAGGTGCCTGCCTTGCCTGCGCTAGCCTAGGAGGGACCGCGGTTCGATCCCCCGGCGTCCCATATGGTCCCCCAAGAAGCCAGGAACAACTTCTGAGCGCATAGCCAGGAGTAACCCCTGAGCGTCACAGGGTGTGGCCCAAAAACCAAAAAAAAAAAAAAAAAAAGAGAGAGAACACAGTGTTTCTGTAGTGGAAATAAGCAAGCAAAGAAATATAGAGATAATCAAATGAAATAGATACATGTTCAAGGGAACACAGGGCTCGAAGAGTCAAGGTTTCTTTTCTGTGTGTGTAATTTTTTGGGTCACACCCGGCAGCGCTCAAGGGTTACTCCTGGCTTTACGCTCAGAAATTGCTCCTGGCAGGCTTAGGGGACCATATGGGATGCCAGAATTCGAACGACTGTCCTTCTGCATGCAAGGCAAATGCCTTACCTCCATGCTATCTCTCCGGCCCCAAGTCAAGGTTTCTTTTATTCAGTCACAGACTACTGAACCATTTTCTTTTTTTTTAATCAATATCTTATTACAAACATGATTGTGGTTGGGTTTCAGTCATGTAAAGAACACCCCCCCCTTCACCAGTACAACATTCCCATCACCAATGTCCCAAATCTCCTTCCACCCCTATACTCTAGACAGGCTTTCTACTTCCCTCATTCTATTGAGCCATTTTCAATCACAAAATTTTATACTTTTACATCTTTTCCCAATAACACTCACCAACAATTTTTTTCCTTTGGTTTTTGGGCCACACCTGGCACTGCTGAGGGATTGCTCTTGGCTCTGCACTCAGGAATTACTTCTGGTGATGCTCAGGGAATCATATGGTAGTTGGGGATCGATTTGAAGTCGGCTGTGTTTAAGACATACACCCTGTCTGCTGTATTGTTGCTCAGCCCCAACATTCATTAACAATTTCTAAACCCAAGGAGCAAAGAATGGTTCAATTTCAACCAACCAGCTACTAAAAATTACATTTACTATCAACTGGAAAATTAAACACCTCCATCTTATTTCAAGAGACAGCCATTCAATATTCTTTCCACTCCAAATAGAACTTTTTCATGACTTGACAGTAATTTGGTGTGTGTGTGTGTGTGTGTGTGTGTGTGTGTGTGTGTGTGTGTGTGTGTGTGTGTACGCGCATGCGCCACACTTAGCAGTTACTCCTCTTAGGTAACACACTCAAGGTTACACACTTAGGGTAATGCTGGTCTGAGCTCAAAAATTACACACCATATGAGGTATAAGGATTGGACCTAGGTCAGCCACATGCAAAGTCTTACCCACTGTACTCTATACTCTGGCCTCTTGATGGTAGATTTTTAGGAAGTCACAGTGGAAATGGTCAAGGAGTGACTCTTAAAGGAAAAAGTACTGTATAAAATCACGATTATTAAAAACTAAGTCCCACTGGGCCTATCTCAAGGAACCATGAGGTAGGAATGGTGTGTATAAACTAACCAGTCAGAAATCAAGAAGCTAAAAATAGAACAAAAAAAGAAGGAAAAAAAAAAAGTAATCAAGAAGCTGGCACATGACGGGGTTATGAAACTAAGTTAAATGCTTCCCAGTAAAGTGACATTCATTGCTGGTGATTCAGCAAGATGACTATTAACCATTGTCACTTACTCTTCCTTGTTTCTCTTTCATAATTCTAACTTATTGGCTCTCAATTTTAAGTGAGTGAGAAAGAAATCCAAAAATTGTCAATACTCTTATCACACATTTACTAAGAATATCACCAGTATCTGATGGTATCCGAAGTGTAAAGATTTCAGAAATTTCTAATAAGGGAATTTCCAGTACATGTGGAAATTTTGTGTGAGAACTTCATTTAATCAAAAGGAAAATCCTGAGTAATGAACACCTGGCTATATACATGAGTCAAAAGCAATTCCTGCAGAAGAACCAAGGATTAAGAATGTCTATATAAAATGTTTCGATCAAATTTGCTTCCGCCTGTAATTTCTATATACTTCCTCACCTTCATCCCAGTACTGAGGATCAAACTCAGATTATACACATGCAAGGCATGTGCCCTATCAGTGAGCCTAATCCCTGGCCCTCTTTATAATTCTTTTCTTTTCTTTTTTTGGTTTCTGGGCCACACTAGTGGCACTCAGGAATCACTCCTGGAGGACTCAGGGGTCCTTATGGGATGCTGGGGCAAACATCCTACCAGCTGTACTATAGCTTTGCTCCCTGCTTTATAATTCTTTTCAATGTATATAATCTCCTTTATGTCAATGCCTTCCCTTAAATCTTTGATCTTTTATAAACATGGACCTTACAGGGTAAGGCAGAAACAAATAAAGGTTAAATATATGTAAAAAGTATAGTTTATATACTTACATCTAATAATTTATAACATAACTTCTAAATTCAAAGAGAAACTTAAAGTTTGGCTTATCCAGGGCCAGACTGATATTATAGCAGGTAGGGCATTTGCCTAGCATGACCCAGGTTTAATCCCTGGCATCCCATATGGTCCCCTGTGTAAATCATGAGTGATCCCTGACCACAGAACCAGGAGTAACCCCTTGAGCATTTGCCAGGTGTGACCCAAAACCCTCTAAAATTTTGATTTACCCATAATTTTGTTTCTTAAATTTTGGGGGACAAACTGGCAGTGCTCAGGCAAAACTAATATCTCACTGCTTTTGTTAGCTCTCTGAAGGACTTCCTTTTCTTTTCCTTCATCTGCATTAGAGCCAAATTTTTCTTTTTTTTTTCTTTTTTCTTGGGGGGGGGGGCACACCCAGTGGCACTTAGGGGTTATTCTTTGTTCTGTGCTCAGGACTCACTCCTGGCAGACTTGAAGGACCATATGGGATACTGGGGATTGAAACTGGGTAGGCCATGTAAAAGACAACTGCCCTATCCTTTCAACCCAAAGCCTAATTTTTTTTGTTTTGTTTTGTTTTTGTTTGTTTTTGGGCCATACCTGGCAGTGCTCAGGGGTTACTCTGCTCTCTGCTCAGAAATTGCTCCTGGCAGGCTTGGGGAGACCATATGGGATGCTGGGATTCGAACCACTATTGGTCCTGGGTCAGCTGATTGCCAGACAAACACCCTACTGCTGTGCTATCTCTCTGGCTCCTCAGAGCCTAATTTTTTACCTGTGGCTTGACCCCAGAGGGTGTGTTACTGTATGTAGGGGCTAGAAAAAAAATTTTTTTTGGTTCTTGGGTCATACCCGGTGGTACTCAGAGCTTATTCCTGTTTCTATGCTCAGGGATCATTCCTGGCAGACTTGGAAATCCATATAGTACTGGGGATCAACCTGGTTTGGCCACATGCAAAGCCAAAGCCCTACACACTGTACTATTATTGCTCTGGCCTCAGGAAAAATTAAAAAATGTCTCATGGGACAGAGAGATAGCTCAACAGGTTGAGTGCATGCTCTGTATGTAGAAGATTCAAGTTTTATCCCCAGCAGCATCACATGGTCCTTGAGGACCACCAATTATGGGCCAAAAACTAGTGTGTTAAAATGAATTTCTTTTGTTTTGGGGCCATATACCTGGCAATGCCCAAGGGTTATTTTGGTGCTGTAATCCAGAATATACTCTTGGTGGGTGGTACTGGGGGTGCGGGGGGAAGTACCATATGGAATACCAGGGATTGAACTTACATCAGCTCCATGTAAGATAAGCACCCTACTTGCTATATTATCTCTCCAGCCCCCATAACAAACTTCTTACTAAGACAACCACATAGAGACACATATCCCATAGAAGGGTGGGATAAAGGATGAGGGGAGATGGATAATGGTGAGGGAAGCAGACACTCTGATAGAGGTGTAGAATTGGAGCACAGTAGGCATGAAACCTATCATTAACCATATTGTAAATTGTGGTGTTTAAAATACTTTGTACTCCCTGAAAAATTAAATTTATGATTTGTTGTAAGTAAATGATCTGGCATGCATGTGGCCACTTCAACTGACCCTAATCTGATCTTTATATACACTGTCAGATGTGACCCCGCTTTCACCAAGGAGATCTATATATGTATTTTATAGATCTATATACCCAACATTACACTACAGAGGTCACAAGTAGAAGAAGTTTAAAAGTCCTGTATTTGGACTAGAGAGAAGTGCATGAGTTAAGGCACTTTCCTTGCAACCAAACCTGGTTTGATCACCAGCCCTACATACAGCTCCTCATGCATCTGTAGGGGTCACTCCTGAGCATAGAACCAGAAGTAGCCCCTGAGCAACTCTGGGTGTGGTCCAAGCTCTCCCCGCCACCAATTATTTAAGGATGGTGTCTAATTAAGACCACAGGGTGAGATCCTACTGGGTTTCTCTGGGTCTCTGAGATCTATGTTACTGACAAATCTCTTTTATTGTTTTGTCTAGTTTGGGCCACACCTCACAGTGTTTGGGGATCACTCCTGGCAGGGGTCTGGGGGACCATACGTGGCGTGGGGATGGAAAGCAGGTCAGCCACATGCAATGCAAATACCCTACCTGCTGTAGTATCTCTCAGGCCCCCTAATAAATTCATCCTGTTTCTCTCTGAGAACTAACAGATTATGTGATAATTAATTAAATGACTCACTCCTTAGCATCTCATTTAGTAAACAGAAATTCTGGCATTAGGAGGAGCTGTACAGATAGAGGTTACACCCAGCTTGGGGTTAGAGGGAGAGAAGGGACCACTTCCCACAGTACTGTGATCAATCCCTAGGCCTACAGTACAGCATGCAAAGCCTGAGCTCAGCCTACGGAACAATCTTTTCCAGGGACCTTGCCTTTTCTCTCTTCAAAAATAAAAATAAGATCACAAGGCTCCCCTCTTCTGTGTTCCAAAGTTGCTTACTATGCCTCTCCATAAAAAGATTCACATCACTTTTATTAACGTTTACCTATCTAGTAACTAATCAGTCTCTCCTACCTTTGCTTTGTTTTGGTTTGGTGTTTGGGCCATACCTGGCAGTTCTTACTCCTGGCTCAGGGCTTGGGAAACAATGTAGTACCAAAGTCTGAACCTAGATCTCCTGCACACAAAGCATGTACTCTGGTGCTCTGAACTATCTCCCAGACCCTTCAACATTTTCGGGTGGTAGTGGCGAGGTTGGGTCATACCCAGCAGTGCTCAGTGAAATATAGGTGGTGTGGAGATTTGAACTGGAGCAAGTGGGATGCAAGGACAAGCACCTAACCCCTGTACTATCTCTATAGCCCATTCCTACAACTTTTTGGGGAGGGGTAGAGTGGCCACAGCTGGAAGTGCTAAGAGACCACACTGGGTCTGAGCTCAAGGGCCACACCTAGAAGTGCTTGGGTAGCTATATATGGTTCCAGGATTTGAAACCAGAGTCATTGCTAAGCAAGTGCCATAATCCCAGTGCTATCCCTCCATCCCTCACTATTTTTTAGGGGGACGGGAGATGCAGTTTGGACCATACCCAGCAATGCTCAAGGGTTACTTCTGGCTCTGCCTTCAGAAATCACTCCTAGTGGTGCTTAGGGGACCACATGGAATGCCAAGGATTGAATCCAGGTCAGACATGTGCAATATACCCACTGTATAATCTCTCCATCTCCACCCCCCCTACATTTTTTAATGCAGAAACTGTCTTTATGTCCTCATCAAGTAACATAATGACATCCCTCAGTCACAATACCATTTTTGGCAACACTCAAGTCCAAAGGAATTTATCTCCTACACCCTTAAGTATCTAAAAACTAATTAAGTTCATATTCTGTCCTTCAGGCTTAAAGAGGAGGGAGGGAAGGACAGTATAATTAGCACATTTTGAGTTTTAAGTGGTAGTAACAATATGATAACACCACAAAAAAATTTCCCATGAATCTTGAAGTGAAATGCATTTGATGTGATCATGGTTCTTTAACAAATGTCCTTGAGTAGTTAAGAAAACTTCACAACAATTATTTATAGGGGGCTGGATAATACCCTATAAATATTGAGGAAAGGGTGTTTACCTTGCATGTGGCCAACTTGGGTTCAATCCCAAGAACCATATATGGTACCTCAAGCACTGTGAGAAGTGATTCCTGAGTGCAGCCAGGAGTAAGCCCTGAGCAATGCTGAGTATGGCCCCAAAACAAACAAACAAAAATTTTCCTCCCTTCTCTCTTTCTCCCCCTCCTTCCTCTCTCTCCTCCTCCTCCTCCTTCTCCTTCTTCTCTCTCTCTCTCTCTCTCTCTCTCTCTCTCTCTCTCTCTCTCTCTCTCTCTCTCTCTCTCTCTCTCCCTCTCTCTCTCTCTCTCTCTCCCTCTCTCTCTCTCTCTCTCCCTCTCTCTCTCTTTCTCTCAATTGGTTTTTGGGCCACACCTGCTGGCACTCAGGGGTTATTCCTAATTCTGTTCTCAGAAATCACTCCTGGGATGCTCCGGGGACCATATGGGATGTCAGGAATCGAACCTGGGTCCATACCAGGTCAGCTGCGTGCAAGGCAAATGTCCTACCACTGTACTATCTTTCCAGCCCCAAACAAAATTTTCTTATTTCCTGTAAGAGGATGTCAGAAGACTTAAAACATTCTGAGAAGGTAACTTAAAATACAAATCCCTCTCCTTGAAAAATTTATTGGGAGTGGGGTGGGGGGGCCACACCCAGCAGTGGTCAGGGACATCCCTGGCTTTGTATTCAGGAATCATTCCTGGTAGTACTCAGGGTACTACAGGGGATGAATGACTCCAGCCCATGAAAACTTTTTTTGGGGGGGTCTCACTCGGCAGTGCTCAGGGGTTACTCCTGGCTCTACGCTCAGAAATCATTCCTGGCAGTCTCAGGGATGGGATGCCGGGATTCGAACTACCGTCCTTCTGCATGCAAGGCAAACACCCTGCCTCCATGCTATCTCTCCGGCCCCTCATGAAAAACTTTCATATGTCACGGTTTCACTCCCCCACCTTTTTATTTTAGTGTAGAGGGCCTCATCCAGAGAAAGTTGAAAAGGGCTCAGGGCCAGAGCAATAGCACAGCCATAGGGCGTTTGCCTTGCACAGGGCTGATCCAGGATGGACCTAGGTTTGGTCCCCGGCATCCCATATGGTCCCCCAAATCAGGGGCAATTTCTGAGCACATAGCCAGGAGTAACCCCTGAACGTCACCACGTGTGGCCAAAAAACCAAAAAAAAAAAAAAGTTAAAAAGGGCTGAATAGCAGCCGGAGATATATTATGAAGGTAGGGCATTTGCTTTGCATGCAGAATGGTGGTTCAAATCTCGGTGTCTCATATGGTCCCCAGAGCCTGCCAGGAGTGATTTCTGAGTGCAGCGCCAGGAATAACCCGAGCGCTCTTGGGTCTGACCCAAAAACCAAAAAAAAAAAGAAAGGGGGGGATGCTGAATAAAAAAATAAGCAGGGGGCCAGAGTGATTGTACAGCAGGTTAAAAGGCCCTTGCCTTGCAGGCAGCTATCCCAGGTTTGACCCCCAAAAACCCATATATTACAAAGCCTGCACAAGTATTCCTGAGGAAAGAGTCAGGAATAACTCTGAACACAACCCGATGTAGCTCCCCCACCAAATAAAAGAGGAAGAAGACATTATATATAGCATAGCGGTAGGGCATTTACCTTGCAAGCAGCCGATTCAGGAGAGATGGTGATTTGAATTCCAGCATCCCATATGGTCCTCCGTGCCTGCCAGGAGCAATATCTGAGCACAGAGCCAAGAGTAACCCCTGAGCACCAGTGGGTATGACCCAAAACAAAAACAAACAAAAAACTCCACATATATCTATAAAATATAAATATATATAATATAAATAAAATTATATGTATATAAAATCTTCTCTGGGCTTGTCCTTCTCCCAGAAATTAAACAGCACTGTAGCCATTAGTTTCTATTATTCTTTAGACTGGTAACATACCAAAATTAGTACTTTTCTGCCAGAGAAATAATAAAAAGGGTTAAAGTGTTTGTCTTGCATATGACCAAATCCAGTTCAACTCTCAGCACAACATATGAACCCCTAAAACCACAATGAGTTATGCTCCTTGAGCAGTGCTGACTGTGGTCCCACTTCAAAATAAAATGAGTACTTTAAATTCTCTCCTTCTCTTCTTCTTTCTTGTTTTTGGGTCCCACCTATTGGTGCTCAGGGGTTATTCCTAGCTCTGCACTCAGGGATCACTCTTGGAGGGCTTCAGAGAGCCATACAAGATGCTGAGGAATGAACTCAGTTTGACTGCATGCAAGGCAAGCACCCTACCCACTGTACTATTGTCTAGTCTCCCCTTACACTAAATTCTACCAGGTCTTTTTGAAATTCGAACAAAGGAAAATTAGGTGCCAGAGAGACAGTATAGCAGGTAAGGTAATTGCATCAAATGACAAACCTTTAGGCCCACCACCACCACCCCCGGCCATCCCTGGCACTCGATATGATCCCCCACCAGGAGTGATCCCTGAGAGCAGTTAGGGTATGGTCCCCCTTCAAACAACAAAATAAAAACAAAGAAAAAATTTAAAAATGAAGCAAATCAAGCAAAATCAGGGTAAAATCGGTTTAATTCCTCTATCACTTTCCTCTTCCATGACCCTAAATGATAAAAATGAATTCAGGAGAATTCTAGAGATTTCTGGAAGGGATAAAACAAATAGTTTCTTTTTCTTTTCTTTAGTTTTTGGCCCATACCGGGTCATACTTAGGAGTTACTCCTGGCTCTGCGCTCAGAAATCACTCCTGGCAGATTTAGGATCAAACACAGGTCGACCGCATCCAAAGCAAATGCCTTAACTACTTGTGCTATCACTCTGGCCCAACAAATAGTTTCTTGACTAGAAAACACCAAAGGAGCTGCTGACAGGACTATAATACAAAGTGAATATCTGTATAATTAATGCTTAATTCAACAATTCCTCCCTTCATCCCGTCCTCCTCATCCCTTACCTTTCAAACAGAGATGAGAAGACTGCTCGGAGTCTGAAATGGGGACATTCTTCCCCTCATCAACAGGGACAAGCTCACCCCATAGTATGGCCTAAAGGCAACCAGCCTATGCATTTATAGCGTCTAATTTAAAGCTTCCCACTCTTAATCACAAGCAGAGAGCTAATTACTACAAGACATCAGAGGAAAGCTCTACATAAAAGAGATCAAAATAGAGCAACTTCAGGGAAAGAATCTTGCAGGGCAAAGAAAATAAGTTAAAACAGTAAGAGGACAGTATGAAGGAAACATTCAGAATTTTTAAAAGACATCAAATTAGAAACATAACGAAAAAGAAAAATGTAATAGAAGATACATCTCCCAGGAGGCTGATGACTATTAGAGAACTGACGGGAGAGATAAATAGAGAAGCTATTGGCAATCAAGAAAGAGCCTGGATGTAGCACAGCAGGGAGCACTGATCTGGCAAAAATGAGCAAAGCCCCCTGGGTTCTACTCCCAGCATAACCAAAAAAAAAAAAAAAGAGGGGAGTACAATGGAATTAGAAGAGTCGACACAGAGAGAAGTGATGTCCTAAAATGGATAGTGATCTCCCAGGATAAAAACTGGGTACCAACACCAGCAGAGAGAGTATCCAGAATAGAATAGTGTGACTCAAGAGTCATACTGAATTGTCAACACTCTCTACTGTCATTTATCCTCTTTTCACTTTGTTTGGAGAGACATCGCACACAATTTGGGGGGACATCACACACAGTATTGCTCAATGTTGAGAGGTACTGCCATAGGTTTCTAGTCTCTTTTTTTTTTTACTTTTATTATTATTATTATATTAAATCTAGGTGTCACCATTTTCTTTTTTTCTTTCTAGGTGTCACAATTTTCTTTCTTTCATGTCACAATTTTCTTTTTCTTTCTTTCGTGTCACAATTCCTTCCTTCCTTGTCACAATTTTCTTTCTTTTTTCTTTGTTTCATTTTGGGGCAGTGCTCAGAGGTTGTTACTCCTGGATCTGCACTCAGAAATTGCACCAGCAGGCTTGGGGAACCAACCATAAGGGATACCAGGGACCGAACTCCAGTTCATCTCGGGTTGGCTGTGTGCAAAGCAAACGTCCTACCACTGTGCTATTGCTCTGGCCCAAGAATTCATCTTTTCTTATAGCTGAACTGTATTCCACTGTGTATCTGTGTGCATATATGTATGTAGTGTAGGTGTGTTTATACCATCTCTTTATCCACTCATCTTATTAGGCAATACCTGATCTTGGCTACTGTGAAGAGTGCAGCAGTAAACTCCAGAGTACAAATATCTTTTCAAATTAATGTTTCCACTTGTAAGGTGAATCTAAGTAAAAGCCTAAACAAAAGTGTTTCCCCAACTTACTTTTCCCCTAACCTCTTCCTTTGAGATATAAAAACCCGCTGGATAGTTGCATTTGTATTTGACTTGATCTTGCCCCACCTGGACTGGGAGTTGGTTTGGATAAAGAAAGGGTCTGGCTTTGGAAGCACTGTCAGAGCTCATGGCAGAGAAAGGCCATGAAGCAAAAAGCAGACTAACTCTGATAAATCTTGTGCTGACTGGCTTGGTATTATTTCTCTGCCACTACCTTGCTTCATCAGATCCGTATGCCTAAGGGATTAGAAACACAGTGCTGAGCCAGAGAGATAGTATGGAGGTAAGGCGTTTACGCCTTTCATGCAGAAGGTCATTGGTTTAAATCCCAGCATCCCATATGGTCCCCCACACACATACCCGAGCCTGCCAGGAGTGATTTCTGAGCATAGAGCCAGGAGTAACCCCTGAGCACTGCCGGGTATGACCCAAAAAACAAAAACAAACAAAAAAAGTAACCACTCTTGGGGCCGGAGAGATAGCATGGAGGTAAAGCGTTTGCCTTGCATGCAGAAGGTCATTGATTTGAATCCCGGCATCCCATATGGTCCTCTGAGCCTGCCAGGATCAATTTCTGAGCGTAGAGCCAGGAGTAAGCCCTGAGCGCTGCCCGGTGTGACCCAAAAAACAAAAAACAAACAAACAAACAAAAAACACGGTGCCTAGGGCAGTCTCACCAGCTCATGAATTTTTCTTTTTATTTTACATCCACTCTCTTGGGGTTAGATGCCAAGAAGAGTTACTGCTGAGTCATAGGAAAAATTTATTTTTCATTTATTTATTTATTTTGGTTTTGGGTCATATCCGGCAGCGCTCAGGGGTTACTCCTGGTTCCACGCTCAGAAATTGCTCCTGGCAGGCTCAGGGGACCATATGGGATACCCGAATTCGAACCAATGACCTTCTGCATGAAAAGCAAACACCTTACTTCCATGCTATCTCTCCGGTCCCCTAATTTTTTAATTTATATTGCTTCTCTCAATTCACTGAACATCTTTATCACTTCCACTTTGACGCAGTCATCCAAGAGGTTAAGAGTTGTCTGGGACTTTTCTGGCTTTTGTCTGCCCACTCATTTTGGTGGGTTTCTCCACTTTCTTCACTGTGCCTTATGTGTGGTGACGGCTAGAGATGAGGATCTGCCTTTCTTTGTGCAGGCTGAGGGCTCACCTTTCCCAACTCCACAGTCATCAGTGCCCAGGATGACTGAGACTCTGCAGTCTCAGCAGTGCTGTATCTTGTGCTCTGTTCCTGGTGACTCCAGAGTGCTTGTGCCCCAGTCCTTGAGTCTCAGCAGCTAAACAGAACCTGCCACCCATATTTCCTGGATGGAGTACGAGTCAGTGAGGACTATACTAAGGTGAAGTGTATTTTCTTGGGGGGGGTGTGAGGGAGGGGGATGCTGGGGGCCACACTCAGAAGAACTCTGTGGTTACTCCTGGCTCCATACTCAGGGATCACTCCTGGCAGGCCCGGGAGGATCATAGGGTATGTATGGGTTGGTCATGTGCAATGCAAATGCCCTACCCACTGTACTATCACTCTGGCCCCCAAGGTGAACAATTTACAAGCATCTCTTCCACACTAGGTCAGTCAGTAGAGAACTATTAGAGAGCTGTTTCTAGATGACAGAACAGCTAGAGTTCTATAGGAGAAAAATCAAGGTCCAGAAAGGCGAATAAATCATCTTTCCTTCGGGGCCGGGCGGTGGCGCTAAAGGTAAGGTGCCTGCCTTGCCTGCGCTAGCCTTGGACGGACCGCGGTTCGATCCCCCAGTGTCCCATATGGTCCCCCAAGCCAGGAGCAACTTCTGAGCACATAGCCAGGAGTAACCCCTGAGCGTTACTGGGTGTGGCCCAAAAACCAAAAAAAAAAAAAAAAAATCATCTTTCCTTCACTATTAGCTCAAGGAACAATTTTAAAAAAAAGTGATTTTAAGAGGGGTGAGGTAAAAAAAAGTGATTTTAAAATATTATAAATTTATGGGGCTGGAGTGAAAGCACAGTGGTAAGGCACTTGCCTTGCATGCTTTTGACCTGGGACTGATCCTGTTTCAATCCCCCAGCATCCCATATAGTCCCCAGGAGAGATTTCTGAATGCAGAGGCAGGAATACCCAAGGGCTGCCAGGTGTGGCCCAAAAATAAAAAGTAAAATAATTTTTAAAATTTTTTAAATAAAATATTATAAAATTAGGGCCTGGAGAGATAGCGCAGCGGCATTTGCCTTGCAAGCAGCCGATCCAGGACCAAAGGTGGTTGGTTCGAATCCCGGTGTCCCATATGGTCCCCCGTGCCTGCCAGGAGCTATTTCTGAGCAGACAGCCAGGAGTAACCCCTGAGCATTGCTGGGTATGGCCCAAAAACAAAAACAAAACAAAACAAAACAAAAGAAATGAAAAAATAAAGAAATGTAGTTAAAAAATATTATAAAATTAAATGTATAAACATTTGTCCCTGTACTACAGGATCAAGAGACCTCACTAGAACTTTTTGGGGGAAAACACCTCACATATCATTTAGGACATAGAAAATAATTCCTTCTCAATATATCTATATATATCATTTACCTAAATTAGCTAACATAATTGCAACAAGTTATCATTATTATTTAGCACTTGGGTCATGCCAGGCAGAGTTCAGGAACTACTCTTGGCTCAGTGCTTAAAATTATTCCCAGTGTTGGGCCCGGAGAGATAGCACAATGGCGTTTGCCTTACAAGCAGCCAATCTTGGACCTAAGGTGGTTGGTTCAAATCCCGGTGTCCCATATGGACCCCCGTGCCTGCCAGGAGCTATTTCTGAGCAGACAGCCAGGAGTAACTCCTGAGCACCGCCGGGTGTGGCCCAAAAACAAAAACAAAAACAAATTATTCCCAGTGTTGATTGTGAGACCATGCATTGCTTGGGATCGAAGTCGAGGTTCCTGCATGCAAAATGGTTGATTTGGCTGTTGAATTCTCTTCTAGGCCTATAGCAAACAATAAATACCATATTTTCCAATGTATAAGACGACTTTTTTTTTTGGTTTTGAGTCACATCTGGCTCTATGCTCAGAAATTACTCCTGGTAGGCTTGAGGGACCATATTGGATGCCGGGATTTGAACCACCATCCTTCTGCATGCAAGGCAAATACCTTACCTCCATGCTATCTCTCCGCCCCAAGACGACTTTTTTTTTTTGGGGGGGGGGGCCACACCCAGTGATGTTCAGGGGTTACACCTGGCTATGAGCTCAGAAATCGTTCCTAGTTTGGGGGATCATATGGTACACCGGGGGATCGAACAAACCGAGATCTGTCCTAGGTTAGCGTGTGCAAGGCAAATGCCCTACTACTTGCACCACCGCTCCAGCCTCATATAAGACAGCTTTATTTTTTTGGTTTTTGGGGCCACACCCATTTGATGCTCAGGGTTACTCATGGGTAAGCGCTCAGAAATTGCCCCTGGCTTGGGGGGACCATATGGGACTCCGGGGAATCGAACCACGGTCCTTCCTTGGCTAGCGCTTGCATGGCAGACACCTTACCTCTAGCTCCACCTCACTGGCCATATCAGACAGCTTTTTAACCCATGAAAAACTTCTTAAGAGTCGGGGGTCGTCTTTACATGCCAATATACAGCATGCTGAAACTTACTCCAGATTCAGAGAGGAGCAAATTGCCCCACTCTTACTGCCGCATCCCATCAAGCTGCCAGGTGTCATCACTCAGTCCTCTGCTTGTCCTGATTAATCTTTCTTTTTTTCTCTTTTTTTTGGTTTTTGGGTCACACCCGGCAGTGCTCAGGGGTTACTCCTGGCTCTACTCTCAGAAATTGCCCTTGGCAGGCACAGGGGACCAATAGGATGCCGGGATTCGATGCATGGAAGGCAAACGCCTTACCTCCATGCTATCTCGCCAGCCCGATTAATCTTTCAAGGCAACAAAAGCTGAGTTACCGAGCACTGCATCCCATCCAGCCGCCGGGTGTCATTGCTGTTATGCAGCTTTCCGGTGTTCAGTCCTCTGCTTGTCCCAATTCTTTCAGGGCACAAAGAGGAGCTGAGTTATGGAGCACAGCATCTCATCCAGCTGCCAGCCTTCCGGTGCTCAGGCCTCTGTTCAGCTTTTATGGGAAACAGAGGAGGCACTCTGTCTCCTTCTATCTGTCCTATTGATCATTGCATTCCAGCCAGCTGCTCTTGAAGGAGCCCCCTCTCCCTGCTCTCACTGTAGATCACAATGAAAAAATCAGTCACGCACTACAAATGACAAATGTGAAATGATTGTTGGCACTCCAAAGTCTAGCTTTATTAAACATATACTGTTAACCTTTGAGGGTTCTACTTTTTCTTTGTTTGTTTTTTTTAAATTTACATTTGGTGTGCATTAAAGGTAGTCTTATATGCGAATATAGCCCAAACCCTATTTTTTTTTGTTTTGTTTTTTTTTTTTGTTTTTGGGCCACACCCTGTGACGCTCAGAAGTTGCTCCTGGCTTCTTGGGGGACCATATGGGACGCCGGGGGATCGAACCGCGGTCCGTCCTAGGCTAGCGCAAGCAAGGCAGGCACCTTACCTCCAGCGCCACTGCCCGGTCCCCAAACCCTATATTTTAACAGGAAAAGTAGGGGGTCGTCTTATACGCCCATTTATGTATTTATAAATACATACAATATATAATATATAAACATGTATATGTATAAATATATAAATATATCTTTTATATATAACACTTATATTATAAGTATATCTGGCCCACACCTGGCAGTGTTTAGGACTTAGTTCTGGTTTTGCAGTACTTACTCAGACTCAGGGATTATATATAGCAGGGAACAGGAGTCCATATGTGTAGAGCCAGATTTGAACCCAGGTCAACCATGTGCAAGGCAAGCACCCCACCTGCTTTAGTCACTCCTGTCCCAAGAGTTTTCGCCTATCTAACAGATATTTCTTCTGTGTGTGTATTGGGTAGGAGAAGGTCTGGGTCATTTCCAGAAGTGCTAACGGATCAGTCCTAGAGATGCTTGAGGAACAATATGTGATCGAACCCTAGTCAACTACTTACAAGGCAAGTGCTTACCCTGTGTACTATCTTTCCAGTCCAAGACTCCCAAGAGATTAAAGGAACATTACAGTTGAATATTGGAAACTGTAACTTCCATTGTAACTTTTTTTTTTTTTTTTTTTTGGTTTCTGGGTCAGATCCGGCAGCGCTCAGGGGTTACTCCTGACACTAAGCTCAGAAATCGCTCCTGGCAGGCTCCTTGCAAACGCCTTATCTCCATGCTATCTCTCTGACCCCATTGTAACTATTTCCATGGCATTCTGTTTTGTTTTGTTTTGGGGCCAGACCTGACAGTGCTCAGAGTTACTCTCCTGATTCTATTCAGAAATCATTCTGGGCAGGCTCCAGGGACCATACAGGATGCTGGGAATCAAACCCGGGTCTGTCAGGTCAGCCACATGAGGCAAATGTCCTACCACTGTGCTATTGCTCTGGCCTCCATGACATTCTTTAGTAACTTTCATTTAAATTTAAGCTAAGTTAACTTTAATTAGTTTGATATAGGTTATGCTTAACTTAGCTGCAATAAAGTCAATTGGAAAAATAAAAAAGTTTTCTGGGGCTGGCGAGATAGCGTGGAGGTAAGGCATTTGCCTTACATGCAGAAGGACAGTGGTTCGAATCCCAGCATCCCATCCCATCCTTGAGCCTGCCAGGAGTGATTTCTGAGTATAGTCAGGAGTAACCCCTGAGCGCTGCCAGGTATGACCCAAAAACCAAAGTAAATAAATAAATAAGTTTCCAACAAAAGACTTTTAGAATCATTATACATTACTTATTATACATTATAGATTACTTATTACTTTATTATTTATTATACATTACTTATTACTTTGGCTGTATAGATATGTGCCTCAGGATTTGTAACCAGGTAAGTAAAATTAACTTGACTTACTAAGTCATTCATAAATAATTCCCTCAAGACTGAATATGGTAGCACTGGGAGACAGTGGAAAGGGCCAGAGCTCATGCTTGACATACACTAGGCTTAGTGCTCAACTCTCAGCATCAAATGGTGTTCCAAGCATTGCCAGCTCAATCTGGTGGTTCCAGAACCACTGAAGCCCTTCTCCCAGAAATAAGAAGAACTGCTATGGTTAATAAAATGATTTATTAATAAAGTATTTACTGCCTTCTAGAATTCAATTTAACTGGGCTGCAGAGCTAGGTCAAAGGGCTGAGCACAGGAGGCTCAGATTCCATCTGCAGCAGCACCCAGTCCTGAGCACACAGAAGGAACCCTACAGCAGAACCAGGGCAAGGCTCTACAGACATCATTCAAGAGGGACGAGAGTGAGAGTGAGAGCAAGAGAGCAAGTGAGCGAGAGAACAGGAGAGTGAAAGAGAGAGAGGGGTCAAAGGGCTGAGCACATGCATGTGACTGGTCTGGGTTCAATCCTTGGTATCGCATGGTCCCCAGAGCACCACTTGGAGCAAACCACCCCCCTTCAACCCCAACTGAGTCAGCACAGTCAGGTGTGGTCACAGAACTAGAGAAGGGATTTGGGGTATGGACTAAAATCTAGGTCGGGGCTCAACAATCCCTGGAACTGTAATATACCCCACCCCCTATCTTAAAGCCTTTGTTGGCACCCCTAGGAGTGGCCCTGGGTACATAAGTACTACTGGGTGTGGCCTATACCCACCTCCAAAATAAAACAAAGTTAGAGGAGAAAATTCTGACCTTGCAAGGCTTTTCAGAGTAGCTTTCCCAAAGCAAACAGTTATTAATCTGAGCTACATGATTATCAGTACTGGTAGACTAAAAGTTCCGGAGTACCTAGTACCATCAGCTATGCTCCAACCACCCACCCAAAATAAATATAATAAAGAAATACCACTCTTCTTGCTAAGTATTTTTGATTTGGGGAGGAAATTTTCATCAAAACTAGATATCAGCACAACAGTAGGGCATTTACATTGCATACAGCCAACCCAGGAGGGACCCGGTTCGATTCCTGGCATTCCATATGTCCCCCAGCCTTCTAGGGTTGATTTCTGAGTGCAGAAATCAGGAGTGGCCCCTGAGCGCCACTGGGTGTGGCCCAAAAACCAACCAACCAACCAACCAATCAATCAATAAAGTTTAAATAAAAAAAAAACAACTAGGTATCAGAGAAGGGGTTTGGCTGAGCACAGGCTTTTTATATATACTGGAAATTCTGGCTATATCCCTAGCAGAACTGTAGCATCACATAGTCCAATATGCACCACAGCAAACAACCAAAGTATGGAGTGTAGTAGAATTCAGTAGTACCTGGTATTGCTTAAAAACAAAACAAAATATATTTAAAAATAAAAAAGGGACCAGAGCAATAAACCAGCAGGTAGAGTACTTGCCTTGTATATGGCTAACCTGGGACCAATCCTGACACCCCTGAGCTTAACAGCAGTGACTTCTGAGTGCAGAGCAGGAGTAATTCCTGAGCACAATTGAATATGGCACCAAACAAACAATAAAATGTAAAAGAAGTGCCCTAGAGATAGTCGAGCAGGGAGAAAGGTGCTTGCTTTGTGTGTAGCCGAACAGGGTTTGAACCCAGGCACTACACATGGTCCCGGAGTCCTGCCTGGAGTAATCCCTGAGTCCAGAGTCAAGAGTAAGCCCAGGGCCAGGAAGGTGGCGCTAGAGGTAAGGTGTCTGCCTTGCAAGCACTAGCGTAGGATGGACCTCGGTTCGATCCCCCGGTGTCCCATATGGTCCCCCCAAGCCAGGAGCGACTTCTGAGCGCATAGCCAGGAGTAGCCCCTGAGCATCAAACGGGTGTGGCCCAAAAACAAAAAAAAAACAAAAAAACAACAACAACAAAAAAAAAAAAACAAGAGTAAGCCCAAAGCACAGCCAAGTGTGGTGCCAAAAACAAACAAAACAACAAAGTTATTTATGCATCCTAAGAATTTATTAATGTATGGAGAGATAGCACAGCGGCGTTTGCCTTGCAAGCAGCCGATCCAGGACCAAAGGTGGTTGGTTCGAATCCCGGTGTCCCATATGGTCCCCCGTGCCTGCCAGGAGCTATTTCTGAGCAGCCAGGAGTAACCCCTGAGCACCGGTGGGTGTGGCCCAAAAACCAAAAAAAAAAAAAAAAAACAAAGACAAAAAAAACAAAAACAAAAACAAAAAAAAAAAGAATTTATTAATGTTAATTTTATAAATTAATTTTTTTTCATGAAGTCAGAGTGATAATACAAGTAAGTTGTTTGTCTTGTACGTGGCTAACCTGATTTTGATCCCCAGCATCCCATATACTCCCCTGAGCTTGCCAGGAGTGATATTTGAATGCAGATTCAGGAGTAACAACCTAAGTACCATCTCTGTGGCCCCAAACCCAAAAATAAATAGTTTTCCTTTTTCTTTTTTTCGTTTGTTTGCTTTGTTTTTGGGTCACATCCAGTGGTGCTCAGGAGTTACTCATGGCTCTGTGCTCAGAAATCACTCCTGGTAGGCATTGGGGACCATATGTGATGCTGGGATTCAAACCACAATCCATTCTGGATCCGCTGCATGCAAGGCAAACGCCCTACCACTGTGCTATCTCTCCAGCCCCAAATAAATTGTTTTTCATTAAGCTAATATAGCAAATGCAATAAATAATATAAAGTTCAGTAAGGCCCTCAATTATATTTAATAGTATAAAAGTGAGGGGCTGCTCCTTATCATGGGGCAGTGCAGCTCTAGATCAAGCTATATCTGTTTGGGAAGGGAGGAAGAAGAGTTGCTGGTGTCCACGGCCACTTTTCCAGGTAAATGGTGCTGGAGAGGTCTTGAGCACTCTGTAGCCAGCCACAGACATTGCCTGCCCACTGTAAAAGTTCTATGCCTGTGACCCTTTGTTCCTTATTTGCCATTGTTAGCTAGTCAGTGTGAATGAACCTACAGTCAGGAACAAAAAAAAAAGTGAGGGACTGGAGAGATAGTACAGTGGGCAAGGCTCTTGCCTTCCAGGCAGCTGATACAGGTTTTGTCCCCAGCATCCCATTGGGATGATTCCCCCAAGCGCCACTAGGAATGATTTCTGAGTGCAGAGCTAGAAGTAATTCCTGAGCATCCCCTGGTGAGGCCCAAAACCAAAAAAATAAGTAAACAAAAGTGAGGTCCAAAGAGATAGTACAGAGGATATGATGCTCACATTTCATGTGGTGAATCTGGCTTTGATCCTCAGCATCACAGAACTAGGACTAAAGCCTGAGCATAGCAAGGTGTGGCTTCAAAACTATAAAATAAGAGATTATAAAAGCCATCTGCCCTGTTACATTCATTTGCAGCACTCTTCACAATAGTCAGAATCTGGAAACAACCCAAGTGCGTAAGAACAGATGAGTGGCTAAAGAAACTATGGTACGGGGCCGGGAAGGTGGCGCTAGAGGTAAGGTGTCTGCCTTGCAAGCGCTAGCGTAGGACAGACCGTGGTTCGATCCCCCCTCCCCCCGCGTCCCATATGGTCCCCCCAAGCCAGGGGCGATTTCTGAGCGCATAGCCAGGAGTAACCCCTGAGCCTCAAATGGGTGTGGCCCAAAAAAAGAAAAGAAAAGAAAAGAAACTATGGTACATCTACATAATGGAATACTATGTAGCAGTTAGGAAAAATGAACTCAATTGCTTATATATGTATATATAAAAGAATGTTATGCTGAGCAAAATGAGTCAGATGGAGAGATATATTATGATCACACTCATTTGTGTGATGTAAAAAATGATATTACGGTAATAATACCCAAAGACAATAGAGACGAGGTCCAGGAGAACAAATCCATGGTAGGAAGCTTACCACAAATAGTGGGGGAGTGCAGTTCGGACAAAGAAGAAACCACTGGGCTGGAACAACAGCACAATGGGTCGGGTGTTTGCCTTGTATGTGGCCTACCTGGGTTTGATCCCTGGCATCCCATATAGAGCCCAAGCACTGCCAGTTGTAATTCCTGAGTGCAGAGCTTGGAGTAATACTGAGCACTGCTGGGCCCAAAAACCAAAAAGAAAGACCACTCCGAGTGATAGTTCAAAATGATCACTCTGGACAAGAAGTGGGTGCTAGAAGGAAGTTAAGTGGTATGCATGGCACCCCTTTAATAGCAAAATTCTAAACCACAGTGTCTAAAAGGAAAAAAAGGTGCAAGAGACTGCAAGCATAGAGGCAGGCAGGGGGAAAGGGAAGGAGAAACTGGGACATTAGGGTGGGAAATGTACACTGATGAATGAATGAGTGTTGGACATTTTATGACTGAAACTCAATCATAACAAGTTAACAACTTTCCTACAGTGTGTGTATCTCACAGTGATTCAATTAAATAATTTATTTTTGAAAAAGTGAAGTGGGCAGACAGGTAGAAGAGGGAGACCATACGCAGGGGCTCCCAGGGGTTATTCCCAGCTGGATGCTTTCCCAGTCCTAGGGGAATTTAGGGCACCATATACAGTGCAGAGGATCAAAGTGGGGTCTCCTGCTCTCCTAGCATACAAAGCATGTGCTCCAGTATCTTGAGCTGTCTCTTGCCAAGCAATGAATTTTTTAAAAGTTATAAAACCAAGATGTGATCTACAAGAGCTCCTGTCATCAGTGCCCAGCTCCATGTCAGCTCAAAGCCTAAGGCTCTGAGGTCAAAACTTTAAGGCCTAAAGTCTCCAGCAGGAGACCCTCTGGACTATACTGGACTATACAGGAACAAAGGCCCTGATAAGGCTGAATGAAACCACAGCCCTTCTGAACAAAGTCCTTTAAAGTAAGGAACTCTTTTTTTGGTGTGGGGGAGGAGGAGGTATAATCTAGGTGCTCATGGCTTACTCTAGAATCACTCCTGGTGGTGCTCAGGGGACATTTTTGGGTGTTAAGAATCTTATTTATCTGCACAGAAACCCCCAAGCAAGGGCAGCTTTTGTAGGAACTGAGAAGAAGGAAGAGGGGTTAGAGTACATGCTTTGCATGTGGGAATCTTCAATTGGTTCATCCTCACCAGCACCAAGTCCAAGCAACCCTGGATACCAGTGACTTGAAGGTGACAAATAGGCAGAAGAAGCAGAGTACTCTTTCTTTAGGGGTCATTCACACCTCAATTTGGGATGCATACTTTCTTTCCACTACAGTGTTTGTTCTTCTCACACTTTCTGGAGGAGTCCATTCTTTCTTGAACATGATATTTCCTCTCTTTTTGTCTTATATTTCCTACCAAAACTATTTTACTTCACTTTCTGGTTTTTCTACTAACCTTTTCTATGCAGTAAAGATAGGGGTAGAGGTCAAAACTTTCTCTGGGAGGTTGAGGGGGGGAGCACACAGCAATACGCAGAGCTTATTCCTGGCTTTATGCTCAGGGATCACTTCTGACAGGGCTTAGAGAACTATATTGGGGGTGCAAGGGATTGAGTCCAGGTCAGTTATGCGCAAGGCAAGTGCCCTGCCTGCTGTATTCTCTCTGGCCCCAGAACTTTTTCTTGTTTGGCCCCAGAACTTTTTCTTGTTTTGCAGAGAGCATAATCTTGTCTCAGTCTAAAAACAACTGCTCTCTGAAAACAGGTCTGAGACAGCCTTGATGAAACCACTAGGATGGCAGGATGGTTCTGAAAAGAAGTTTGTCCAGACTTTAACTGGTCTGGACCTCCCTGACTCCCCACAAAGATGTGTTGGGTCAAACCTGGTGGTAGTGGCACTCTGCTCCAAGACCTACTCCACAGGCAAGAAATATCCTGAGACTTAAGAGAACCACTTTGATAACCACTACTCAAGAGAGAAACATTAAAAAGTTAATTGAACTTTTTAAGTTGAAGAAAGCTTTTACAGAAGATAAAGATGAGAATAAAACACAAAAGTAATTTACTAAGAAACATGGGTGATACTCACCAAATGGATGTTCCATGCCACTATTAACCAGCAGGGTAGGTGATGTATAGTTTCTAAAAAGAGAAAATGGTAGAAGATATACTTAAAATTTAATTTTTTTGGTTTTCTAGGCCACACTTGGCAGCGCTCAGGGGTTACTCCTGACTCAGTGCTCAGAAATCACTGGCATGGGGGACCAAATGGATGCCAGGGACTGAACCCACCGAGTATGTCCTAGGTTAGCTGCATGCAAGGTGAATGCCCTACTGCTGTGCTACCACTCTGGCCTTTTGATATACTTAAAATGTAAAACCCCATCACCTTTCATGATTTTAAAAGCAATATTGAGGAACAGTAATAACAATGTAAAGAGGAGCTATGAAGAGAAAATATAAAAAAATAAAGCACTGAAATTCACAATTTATCAAGTGAGAATGTTACCAATTGCAATTTGTTTTAAGGGGGCTCAGGTACAGATACATAATATATAAACAGTTAAGGATGATTTTCATTTTTAAATATATAATTTTCAGTTCCCTCAAACTTCCCTTCTAAGGCGCCTGAGAAATGGCAGACTTACTACCCAGTCCCAAACCAAAGAAGCAGTTTTAATAGAGAAAAAGAACAGGGAAGCACATTTCTAGAAAGAGTAGGTACAAACTAGTGGGCACCTGAAATTTCCCTCCCATTCTCAGTCCTATTTGTAAACCTAAACAAAAGTTTTCCAGTGATGACAGCCTTTGTGGAGGACAAGATAAGGGCAGTTGGCCTTTCGAGGGAAGGATAAAGTAAGGATAAGTGTCCCTGCCCAGAAGAACTGGCTGTATTATTCAAATTATGAACTCAGCTCTAAATTTATTTTCATTGGTTTAAATTTCTCATAAAAAAAAAAAACAACTCACATAAATATCTGACAAAGGGGGCTGGAGCAGTGGTGGGAGCCCTAAGGCATCTGCCTTGGGCTAGCTAGCCTAGGATGGACTGAGGTTGGAACTCCCAGCATCCCATATGGTCCTCCAAGCCAGGAGCAATTTCTGAGCACATAGCCAGGGATAACCCGAGTGTCACAGGGTGTGGCTCAAAAACAAACAAACAAACAAACAAACAAATTTGACAAAGGCTATAAGATTATCTTAGAAAAAATTGTCTTTGCTTTCAGAAAATAGAAGTTATTCTAGGGGGAAAAAAAGAAGTTATTCTAGAGCAGTGTGTTTCAACCTTTTTGTGCAAAGGCACACTTTTTTCATGAAAAAAAAAATCATGAGGCACACCACCATTAGAAAATGTTCGGAGAGATATCACAGCAGCATTTGCCTTGCAAGCAGCCGATCCAGGACCAAAGGTGGTTGGTTCAAATCCCAGTGTCCCATATGGTTCCCCATGCCTGCCAGGAGCTATTTCTGAGCAGACAGCCAGGAGTAACCCCTGAGCAACGCCGGGTGTGGCCCACCCCAAAAAAAATAGAAAATGTGGGCCCGGAGAGATAGCACAGCGGCGTTTGCCTTGCAAGCAGCCGATCCAGGACCAAAGGTGGTTGGTTCGAATCCCGGTGTCCCATATGGTCCCCCATGCCAGGAGCTATTTCTGAGCAGGCAGCCAGGAGTAACCCCTGAGCACCGCCGGGTGTGGCCCAAAAACCAAAAAAAAAAAAAAAAAAAAAAGAAAATGTTAAAAAAATTTTTAACTTTGTGCCTATATTGACTATATATAAAGTAATTCTTTTGAATGAAATTAAATAAATTCCTATTTAAATTTTTTATTTTAAACATTTATTAAAATAAATTATTTTATAATTACTTTATTATGAAACAATTTAATGATTGGTCTCTTTGTGAGCTGAAGCCACATGTTACAGATGAAATTGGAATTTTTCCCATGGTAAACCAGACAATATCTCATGGCACACTAGTGTGCCACGGCACAGTGGTTGAAAACACTGTTCTAGAGACCAGAGCATGTTTCAGTAAGTTGTTTAGAATTCTATGAATAAAAATAAAACAAGTTCTCCCAAAATGTCTTGGGAGCAGGGAGCTTAAACAGGAGGTAAACCGTATGGGATTTAAGGTGCTCTTCTTGTGAGCCTTGGGCCCTCTACACTCCAATCTCTCATCCCACCACCTCATATTACATACAGCCCCCCCCCTCCAACCCCAACCCCACCAGGGGTCACTCTAAACAGGGCTAGGAATAACCCCTGAGTGCATCTTGGTGTGCCAAAACCCTGCCACTACCACCACCATCAATCCATAAGAAATTGAAGTATATATACCCAACCACCTGAAACTAGCTAAATTCAAAATGAAGAACCAGCTCCTCTCCAGGGCAGGGAAGGTGGCCCTAATCTTGTCCTTCCTGAAAGCCAGAAAGCTGAAAGCCTAAGATAGGAAGGGGTGGAACCTTAATTAGAAACTTTAAGGATAAGATGGTGAGGACCTGAGGGACCAGCCCTTCAGGGAATCTATTGACTGCACTATGGCCTTCAGATCTGCAATTCACTCTTTCTGTGAAACTGCTTCTTGGGGCCAGAGGGATGATAGTACAACAGGTAGGGTCCTTCCTTGCCTTGCATACAGCCATCCTAGGTTCAATCCCTGGCATTCCATATGGTTCCCTGAGCCTACAGGAGTAATCCTTGAGCACAGAGCCAGGAATAACTCCTGAGTACTGCTGGTATGGCCAAAAAACCAAACCAAACCAAAATAAAAACTGTTTCTTGTGAGAATGCAGAAAAGATGGAGACTATACACATTTTCTAACCTGTCAGCTTATGGCTAATAAAGTTTTTTCCACCTATCACCCTGTCTTTCAGCTGACTGGCAGTGGAACTAGTCCTCTGAAACTGCACTTTTTTTGCACTGGATGGAGACAAAGATCAAATCTGCACAATCTCACTTCCTATCTCTCATTCTTAGGTCTCAAGGGCCTTTCATGATAAACAGTTGAATACTATATATTCCAGTTCAGAGTCTTTCCAAAGAACACAACCTACTAACATTTGGCATAAGGAGTAATGACAGAAAAGTGAAAGTGGAATTCTGAAAGTGAACAGTACATGAACTATGGCAATGAGGACCTGATGGCTGGTGGGAGACACGAGAGAGGAGATCCATGCACAAGAAGCTTGCAAGTCTAAATGTCCACTATAGCTAGCAGCGCTGATCTAGCTGATCAGGCTGAAGAGATAATACAATAGGTAGGGTACTTGCTTTACAAACCCAAGTTGGCACTCCACATGATCCTACAAGGAGTGATTCCCAAGTGTCAGCCAGGAGTGATGCCTTAGTGCAGAGCCAGGAGCACTATCAGATGTGTCCCTCTTCTACATAAAAACAACAAACAAACAACTCTGATAGGATAGATTGCATGCATTGAGGGGAAGCATTAAGGATGCACAATAAAGGGGCCAGAGCAATAGCACAGTGATAGGGTGCTTGCCTTGCATGCGGCCGATCAGGGATGTAGTTCGATACCTGGCATCCCATATAGTCCTCCGAGCTTGCCAGGAGTGATTTTTTTTTTTAAGTGATTCAAAGAGTTTATTTTATTTATGGTTGGGGCAAAACTAGAGGTAGTGGGCCCGGAGAGATAGCACAGCAGTGTTTGCCTTGCAAGCAGCCGATCCAGGACCTAAGGTGGTTGGTTCGAATTCCAGTGTCCCATATGGTCCCCTTGCCTGCCAGGAGCTATTTCTGAGCAGACAGCCAGGAGTAACTTTTGAGCACTGCCGGGTGTGGCCCAAAAAAAAAACAAAAACAAAAACAAAACAAAAAAAACTAGTGGTAGTAAGAGTCATTCCCAGTTCTTTTATTTTTTTTCTCTGAAACCCAACTATAAGCATGTTTATAATCATGGTTCCAGGAGTGATTTCTGAGTGCAGAGCCAGGAGAAACCCTGCCAGGTATGGCCCAAAAAACAAACAAATAAACAAAAAAGATAAACAATGAAAATGGAATTGGATTGCTTTTGCTAAACTCAACTGATGCTCTATAAAGATTTCTTTTTCTTTTTCTTTTTTTTTTTTCGGCCACACCCGGCGGTGCTCAGGGGTTCCTCCTGGCTGTCTGCTCAGAAATAGCTCCTGGCAGGCACGGGGGGGGGGGGGGGGGGGGGGGGACGACACCATATGGGACACCGGGATTCGAACCAACCACCTTTGGTCCTGGATCGGCTGCTTGCAAGGCAAACACCGCTGTGCTATCTCTCCAGGCCCTAAAGATTATTTTTAACGCAAAAAGCTAAAAAGAATCCAGTGAACACTTAAGTGCCTCCTTGGTAAGATAGAGGCTTTATCCCATGGCAGCAGGACATGAAAGACTGAAGAACAGGTAGAGGACTCTCACCAGTGCAGCCAACTTCCAGAATAAGCAGTGGAGGGAGGTACAGGCAGCAGCAACAGAGGAAAGGATGAGACTCTCACCCAAGAGATGGAGACAACCAAGCCAGTGTTTCTCCAACATCTCACACCTTTCAGCCCTTAAGAATAAGTGACCCAGGGAGTCGGAGAGATAGCACAGCAGTAAGGCATTTGCCTTAGACGCAGAAGGATGGTGGTTCGAATCCCAGCATCCATATGGTACCTCGAGCCTGCCAGGAGCAATTTCTGAGCATAGAGCCAGGAGTAACCCCTGAGTGCTGCTGGGTGTGACCCAAAAACCAAAAAAAAAAAAAAAGAAAAGAAAAGAATAAGTGACCCAGGGCAAGAGCGATGGTATAGGCGGTAGGACGTTTGCTTTGCATGCACTAACCTAGGATGGACCGTGGTTCAATCCCCTGGCATCCCATATGGTCCCCCAAGCCAGAAGTAATCCCCAAGTGTCACTAGGTATGGCCAAAAAACTAAAAAAATTATAAAAACAGTGACCCTTCTGGACCTGAGATGTAATTCAATAGGGTATTTTTTTAATTCATGTATGAACTCTACTAAATATAATCTTTGGCATTTACACACTTAAATGTGACCCTGCTAGAACTAGTCAATTTGGTCCCCAAAGGGGCCTTTCACCCCAAGAAAAGGTGACCTATGCTCCCTAGAATTTAGTACTGTTCTCTCACTAGAAGATAATTCAGGGCCTCTTTACTTTGTTCAGTCCAACAATAATAGCTGTGAAGGATGGGCCACTTCTGTACTGTCTGGCTAGCAGGCCTCTAACTGGCACCTAACAGAGCCCAGCCCACACATGCTATACAGGACAAAGTCAGAAAAGAGCTAGAACCTAAAGAAGTTATATTGGCAGGGGCCAGAGAATCCAAATGAGACTAAATTCTGAGAGTAGATCAGATAGTAGATTGAGGGGCCAGAATGATAGCACAGCGGGGTATAGTGTTTTCCTTGCATGTGGCCAACCTAGGTTCTATCCCCGGCTTCTTATATGGTCCCTGAGCCTGCCAAGGGTAATTTCTGAGTGTAGAGTTAGTTAACCCAAGAGAGCTGCTGGATATAGCTCAAAAACCAAATCTCCCCCACCCCCATAAGGAAAGTAAACTGAAAAGGGAGAGCTTGGATTGGGGGACAGGGCCGAGGCTGGAGGATATAGTTTGAACATGGGAGACTCAAGTTTGATTCCCCAACATCACAGGGAGCAACCTCCAAGTAGCACATGTGGGATTAAAGAGGCTCATTACCAATCTCTCTACAGGTATGCTAGAAAGGAAAACATGGATTTTGTATGAACATACCACTGGAATGGCTTCCAAAGGAAAAGTGACAACCCACGCTACATTCAAGGGAAAAACCCACAGTGGAGGAAAGGAATGAAGGACCCATCAGATGACGTTCCTTGGAATGTCTGGGAGGATCTATCCATAAGGGTACGTGGAAGGAGGAGCATCAACTCACTAGGAAGTGTAGAGGCTGCTCTCCTCCCTCTAAAGATTATTGAGAATTAACCACATGATAAGAAAGGCAGGGCGGATCCTGAAACAAAGGAGGCCCAGAGGGATCCTGATTTCCCAGAAACCAATTGACTTCCCAGAAACCAGTGAGACAGAATCAACCATAAAGACAAGCCTAGTCAGAGACAGTTAAAGGAGACTAACACACAGGCTATTGGAAAGTTAACCCAAACAGATAAGTAATCAATTAATATAAGAACATCTTTATCTGTAACATCAAAGAAATCAAGGATGATGGGGTCAGAGAGATACTATAGCGGGTGGGGCACTTGCTTTGTGGCTGCCCCCTGTTCAATCCTGACACCCCACACGATCCCCTGAGCACCACTAAAAGTGACTCAAATGCAGAGCCAGGAGTAACCCCTGAGCATCTCTAAGTGTGGCACCAAAACCAACCAAAATAAGAAATTAAGGATGATTATGATATGGGAGAAGCCTACTCTCTATCACCAACTACACCAAAATTATGAATCCCGAGGCTAGGGCCAGAGAGATAGTACAACAGGTTACACTGCAAGTGGGCTTGGTTCCCAGCATCCACACACCGCTAGATGTGAGCCCTGAGAACAGAACCAGGATTAAGTCCTGAGCACAGTTGGTTGTGGCCCCAAAACAAAATTAAAAAATATAATAATAGAGCATTCATCACTACCATACACCTGTCCCATAAGTAACACCAGCAAACACTATCATGTGACTTGAATGGAAACTATATACACTAAAATCCACATAAAGAAAAGCAATGAAAAGCAAAAGAAAAATAATAAAATGAAACCAAAAGGAAAAAAAGAACTTAAGAACATAGAGATGGGCCCAGAGAGATAGCACAGCGGTGTTTGCCTTGCAAGCAGCCGATCCAGGACCTAAGGTGGTTGGTTCGAATCCTGGTGTCCCACATGGTCCCCCGTGCCTGCCAGGAGCTATTTCTGAGCAGACAGCCAGGAGGAACCCCTGAGCACCGCCGGATGTGGCCCAAAACCCAAAAACAAACGAACAAAAAAAAAACCAGATAACTTTTTATGGTAACTTTATCAACTTGCATTAATTTTTTTTTTTTTTTTGGTTTTTGGGCCACACCCAGCAATGCTCAGGGATTACTCCTGACTATGCGCTCAGAAATCACTCCTGGCAGGCTCCAGGGACCAAATGGGATGCCAAAATTTGAACCACTGACTGTCCAAGATCGGCTGCGTGCAAGGCAAACACCCTACTGCTGTACTATCTCCTCTGGCCCTGCATTAATGAGTAATAGTAAGAAAAGGTTGCTTTTTTTTGGGGGGGGGGGCCACACCCAGCGATGCTCAGGGATTACTCTTGGCTCTCTGCTCAGAAATCACTCCTGGCAGGCACGGGGACCATATAGGATGCCGGGATTCGAACCACCATTGGTCCTGGGTCAGCGCTTGCAAGGCAAACGCGTGCTATCTCTCTGGCCCCAAAGTTGCTTTTTCTTCTAGTTAATATAAAAGGCAGTGCATAAAGCTTAAGTATAAAACCATGTTAATAAATTTGTAAATACATAAGTATGTAATTTACATGAGAATAATAAAACCAAAGAAGGGAAAAGGAATGGAATACTGGAATTGTTTTTTTTACACTTCTGAAATTAAGTTGATAATAATCAGAGCAAGATTGTTTAATGGTAAAATGTGAATTGTAATCCCTAAGGCATCCACTAAGAAAATAGACTAACTGAGAAATCAAATTAGTTGAGGATTAACCTTCCAAGAACAAATATAAAAGGACTTAGTAACAAAAACATAGTTACCAGAAGCCTAAAGCTTCATTTCAACCTCTCAGGATATTGGATATTTTTGTTTGTTTTGGGGCTACTCTGGTGTTGCTCCTGGCTCTGTGCTCAGAGATCAATCCTAGCAGATTCAGGGGACCATATGGAATGCTGGTTATCAAACATGGGTTGGCTGCATGCAAAGCAGGAGCCTTACGTACTGTACCATGTATATGTGACACTTAATAAAATGTTTGATGAACAAGCAAATGATAAAGAAGAAATAAAAATCTAAAATCGGTTAATAAAAATAATGTGAGTTTGGGACAGAGTGATAACACAGTGGGTACCATGTTTGCCTTGCATGCGGCTAACCCAAGTTCGATCTCTGGCATCCAATATGAGTCATATGAGCTGGCCAGAAATAAGTTCTAAGTGCAAAGCCAGGAGTAACCCCTGAACATCACCTGATGTGGCCCAAAAACTACAGAAATAGTGAACTACTGGCAGATTGAAAAGGCAGAAATCTGGGGCCGGGCAGTAGCGCTGGAGGTAAGGTGCCTGCCTTGCCTGCGCTAGCCTAGGACGGACCGCGGTTTGATCCCCCGGCGTCCCATATGGTCCCCCAAGAAGCCAGGAGCAACTTCTGAGCGCATAGCCAGGAGTAACCCCTGAGCGTCACAGGGTGTGGCCCAAAAAAAAACCAAAAAAAAAAAAAAAAAAAGAAAAGGCAGAAATCAATATTACCTCAACTGTTAATTAGATTGTAACTAATCAGATGTCAGGGTGATGATTTGGGGTGCAAATGGAAAACCTTAGTCAATGAAGCATCATCATCCTTAGAGTATCATCGAAGCTATTTTATTTAGTTAATGGAATCTTTTCTTTGCAGATAAGACTTCTCTGTGTCTCCACCAAGTACAAAGTATGAAGTACAAAACGGAAATAATTATGTGTAGATGATGCCTAACACATATTTGTACAAGTTTAATCCAAATTTCTTTCTTAGACTGTAAATTTTCAAGGGCTGAAGCAATATAGTGCAATAAATAAAGAGCTTGCAGCTTGCACATGACCGATCTGGATTTAATCCTCAGCATCAGCATCACATATAAGCCAAATAGCCAGGAGTGATTCCTGAGAACAGAGCCAGGAGTAACCCCTGAGCATTGCTGGATGTGGCCTGTTGCATTAGAGCCCTTTGGATGGGCTTGGATGGTGGTGGATGATGGTGGATGTTGATGGAGGGTTAGAGGGCTTTCTCCTCCAGCCCAGGCCACATGTTTCTAAGCCCCTGCAGCCTGCGGTCTGCAATTTCAGGTAGCAGAGGGTAGAAAACTCACAGGCAGTCTTCAGGGTATATCATCTTTATTCAGACCTGGCCAACATGTATGGCCTATCCGAACCATTTACCCTGGATCCTTATTCAGTCCTGCATTCTAACTTGTCTTTCAGCCATCTCTCCTCCAGCTTCCTTCTCCATTCTCCATCCACGCAAAATCCCCTCTGCCCCTCAGGCCAAACCTTTTGTTACCTACCAAAGACCCTGCCCAGAAATGGGCAGGTCTTTCTTGTAGATAAAGTTACACAGGAAAAATTGGGGATGGGGTTACAGTGGCCCCCCCCAAAAAACAAAACAAAAATATTGGAAAAAACTCAAAAGAAAGCCACAGAAAGTACTTTCAACAACTTCTGAGGCTTTTATGACTCATGTAGCATCTATCATGTTGAGTAATTTTGGCTACCACTGTACTTTAAAGGAACAGAAGTTAAATGAAATGGCTCTGCAAAAATAGGGCTATCTGGGGCTGGAGAGATAGCATGGAGGTAAGGGTGTTTGCCTTGTATGCAGAAAGTCGATGGTTCGAATCCCAGCATCCCATATGGTCCCCTAAGCCTGACAGGAGCAATTTCTGAGTGTTGAGCCAATAGTAGCCCCTAAGTGCTGCCGGGTGTGACCCAAAAAACAAATAAAAAGACAAAAACAAAAACAAAAACAGGGCTATCTAAGGGCTGGAGAGATAGCATGGAGATAGGATGTTTGCCTTGCATGCAGAAGGATGGTGGTTCAAATCCCAGCATCTCATATAGTTCCCTGAACCTGCCAGAAGTGATTTCTGAGCATAAAGCCAGGAGTAACCCCTGAGCGCTGCTAGGTGTGACCCAAAAAATCAAACAACAACAACAACAACAAAAACAGGGCTATCTGAAAACAAAAAACAGGGATAGCTGACATTGATAAATTGGATTATATAAAAATTAACACTTGCGGGGGGCCAGAGCGATAGCACAGAGGTAGGGTGTTTGCCTTCCAGGCGGCAGATCAGGATGGACCGTGGTTCGATCCCTGGCATCCCATATGGCCCCCCTTATCAGGAAGGACTTCTGAGTACATAGCCAGGAGTAACCCCTGAGTGTCACGGGTATGGCCCCAAAACCAAAAAAAAAAAAAAAAAATTAACACTTGGGAACCATACCCACACCCATAAGACTCAATGACAAGCAAACCATACAAAAGGGTCCAATTTCACTGCTATCCTGTACCAATCTCTACAGAGGATAAGCAATGAAAATTCCAGACACAGATTACTCGTTTTTCAGGCTACAAACTCTGAAATCTTCAGGATCCTCTACAACCAGAAGCTCCAGCACTCAAACCTACATCCCACAGTCACTGTAAGCAATGTAAGCAATGACCCCAAACTTCACAACTTTAACTACTATATAACTGAAGAAATTCAAATCAAGCCAAGCTAACTCTCAGAAACTCTTGGGTCCAGTTCTACAAAATTTTGGAGCTACTGGAGCATGGCAACCACATTTGCAGACTTGCAAACACCTACAAATTCCACAATACTCACAGATATCAAATTAGATGGGAAAGTAGCATAGAAGTCAACTAAGCTCAGTAAACAAAAGAATCTAAACCAGCAATAAACAACTTAGTAAAACTATTAGACAATAGCTTTAGATGACCCTATTATGATATAACAACTTTCAAAAATTTTTCTTTTTACTGAAAAATTTGTTTCAATAATTCTAATTAGCCATTTTGTTGTAACAAGCAATATAAAATAATTACTACTAAGATTACTGTGCCCGCTAAGGGGGCAGGCTTGGGAGTTGGATGTACAGTGAGGACAATGGGTAGAAAGGAAGGTCACACAGATAGTGGGATTGGTGTTAAATATCCAATGCCCAAAACAACTGTATAACTTTGTAAACCATGGTGTTTAAATAAAGTTAAAAAAGTTAACACTTGGGGCCAGAGAGATAGCATGGAGGTAAGACGTTTGCCTTGCATTCAGAAGGATGGTGGTTTGAATCCAAGCATCCCATCCCGAGCCTGCCAGGAGCGATTTCTGAGCACAGAGCCAGGAGTAGCCCCTGAGCACTGCTGGGTTTGACCCAAAAACTAAAAAAAAAAAAAAAAAAAAAGTTAACACTTGCAACCAGAGAGGTAGGGCCAGAGTGATAGGCTGGAGGTAGAGTGTTTGCCTTGCATGCAGAAGGACAGTGGTGGCCTTGCAATAGCCAATCCAGATTTGATCCCTGGCACCTTTGAACAGCGTAAAGAGTGATTCCTGAACACCATCAGGTGTGGTCCAAGAACAAACAAAAAATCAGTACTACACGATCCCCGTGAGAAGTGAACGGAAATAGAAACCTGATTGCTTTCTTTCTCTGAAATAATTTCTTCATTTGAGTACCATGGTTATAAACATATCTGTAATTGGGTTTCAGTCATAAAATGGACACCCCCTTCACCAATGCAACTTTTACACCAACAATTTCTCTTTCTCACTATCACTATCATGGTAGTTATTAGTACAGTTACTGCTCTACCTGCATTCACTACTCTCTGTGGTAAGCTTCATTTTATGGGCTGGTCCTTCTGGGTATAATTACCATACTGTCTTTTATTTTTCTTAAATCCCACAGATGAGTGTAACTATTCTATGACTATCTCTCTCCCTCTGACTTATTTTACTCAGCATAATAGTCTCCATGTCCAGCCATATAAAGGCAAATTTCATGACTTCATTTTTCCTAACAGCTACATAGTATTCCATTGTGTAGATGTACCACAGTTTCTTTAGCCAATCATCCGTTGTTGGGCACCTGGGTTGTTTCCAGATTGTGGCATTTCTGTATTGTTTTTTGTGTTCCTATGGTTTACCCGTAAAAGCAGTATTGCTGAATAACATGGAAGATCAAATTTCAGTTTTTTTGAGAATATCCATTACATTGTTTTCCAGAAAGACGGGACTAGATGGCATTTCTACCAGCAATGAATGAGTACCTTTATCCCCACATCCACGCCAGCAATGGCTTTGTGTGTGTGTGTGTGTGTGTGTGTGTGTGTGTGTGTGTGTGTGTGTGTGTGTGTGTGTGTGTGTAATGTGTGCCAGTTTCTGTGGTGTGAGATGATACCTCATTGTTGTTTTGATTTGCATTTCCCTGATGATTAGTGATGTGATTTTGTGTGTGTGCCTTTTGGCCATACGTATTTCTTTTTTTCTTTTTTCTTTTTTTTTTTTTAGTTTTTTGGGCCACACCGGTGACCCTCAGAGGTTTCTCCTGGCTGTGTGCTAAGAAATTGCTCCTGGCTTCGGGAACCATATGGGACACTGGGGGATTGAACTGCAGTCCGTCCTAGGCTAGTGCACCCAAGGCAGACCCTTACACCCTGCGCCACCGCTCTGACCCCCATACATATTTCTTCTTTGAGGAAGTATCTGTTTGTTTCTTCTCCCCGTTTTTGATTGGGTTAGATTTCTTTTTCTTGTGGGCCGGAGATAGCACAGCAGTAGGGTGTTTGCCTTGCAAAAAAAAACAAACAACAAAAAAAAATAATTTTCTTCTTGTTAAGTTCTATCTGGATTTTTAACTCCTTATTGTTTCTGGTTCCACAAATAGCTCCCAGAAAGCTAAATTAAATCTCATTCTTCTGTCCCCCCTTTTGGGGGAGACCTTGGTAATAATATCCAGAGTAAATAATCAACACAGACAAAAGATTAGGGGACCAAAGATTAGGGTTCAGCAAAGAGAGTCTTTTGTCAGTCTGTAGCCAGCTCCAAAAAGCAAACCGAACCACCCATCAGCTCTGGCAAAAAAGCCAGTACCTTGTATATCTTGTATATTAGCCTCTTATCTGATGGGTATTGGGTGAATAGTTTCTCCCATTCCATGGGTGGCCCTTGTATCATCATCACTGTTTCCTTTGTGGTAAAGAACGATCTCAGTTTAACATACTCTGCTTCCACTTGTTTGGACAGTGGTGTTTCCTCCTTGAAGATAGATGCCTTTAGTCTCAATGTCATAATGTTTTGCCTATATTTTCATTTTAGGTCTAACATCAAGGTCTTTAATCCATTTTGATTTGACCTATGTGCATGGTGTTAAGTGGAGGTCTGAGTTCACTTTTTTGCATGTGGCTGACCAGTTGTTTCAACACCACTTGTTGAAGAGGTTTTCCTTGTTCCATTTTGCATTTCTTGCTCCTTTATCGAAGATTAATTGATTGTAATTATGGGGGAAATTCTCTGAATACCCAAGTCTATTCCATTGATCTGAAGGTCTGTCTTTATTCCAACACCATGCTGTTTTAATAACTATTACTTTGTAATACAATTTATTTTTTGTTGATTTTTTTTTTCTTTTTGGCTTTTGGGTCACACCTGGCAGTGCTCAGGGGTTCCTCCTGGCTCTGTACTCAAAAATTATTCCTTGCAGGCCCAGGGGCCATATGGGATGCCAGGCTTCAAACCATCATCTGTCCTGGATCAAGCTGTGTGCAAGGCAACTGCCTACCACTGTGCTATGTCTTCGGTTCCTGTAATACAATTTAAAGTTGGGGAAAGTGATGTCGTCTATGGCAGTTGGAAGACAGGTGGAAGAGACAGTTGAAGAGAGTTGGCTGGCACCTGGGGAGAGTCAGTTGGCAGTTGTAAGAAATATAGCAACTGGGGACTGGAGAGATAGCACAGAGGTAAGGTGTTTGCTTTGCACACGGCTGACCTGGGATGGACCCGGGTTCGATTCCTGGCACCCCATATATCCCATATTGCCAGGAGCGATTTCTGAGCTCATGAGCCAGGAGTAATCCCTGAGTGCTGCTGGATGTGGCCCAAAAAGGAGAGGGAGGGAGGGAGGGAGGGAGGGGAGGAGGGAAGGAAGGAAGGAGGGAAGGAAGGAAGGAAGGAAGGAAGGAAGGAAGGAAGGAAGGAAGGAGGGAGGGAGGGAGGGAGGGAGGAAGAAAGGAGGAATGAAGGAAGGAAGGAGGAAGGAAGGAAGGAGGAAGAAGGAAGGAAGGAAGGAAGGAAGGAAGGAAGGAAGGAAGGGAGGGAGAAAGGGAGGAAGGGAGGAGAAGGAAGGAGGAGGGAGGGGGAGGGGAGGGAAGAAAGGAAAGAAAGAGAGAGAGAGAAAGAAAGAAAGAAAGAGAAGAAAGAAAGAGAAAGAAAGAAAGAAGAAAGAAAGAAAGAAAGAAAGAAAGAAAGAAAAAAGAAAGAAAGAAGAAAGAAAAAAGAAAAAAAGAAAGAAGAAAAGAAAGAAAGAAAGAAAGAAAGAAAGAAAGAAAGAAAGGAAGGAAGGAAGGGAGGGAGGGAGGGAGGGAGGGAGGGAGGGAGGGAGGGAGGAAGAGAGGAATGGAGCAAGGAAGAGAGGGAGGGAGGGAGGAAGAGAGGAAGGGAGGAAGGAGAAAGGAAGGAAGAAAGAAAGAAAGAAGAATGAAAGAAAAAGAAAGAAAGAAAGAAAGAAAGAAAGAAAGAAAGAAAAGAAAGAAAAAGAAAGAAAGAGAAGAGAAGAAAAGAAAGAAGAAAGAAAGAAAAGAAAGAAAGAAAGAAAGAAAAAGAAAGAAAGAAAGAAGAAGAAAAGAAAAGAAAGAAGAAAGAAAAAAGAAAGAGAAAGAAAGAAAGAAAGAAGAGAAGAAAGAAAGAAAGAAAGAAAGAAAAAGCAAGCAAGCTGGGCTTGGTCATGCCCCCTGGACAGGCCCTTGTGCTGGTATAAAAGGAGAAACTTGGACTATTGAGGGGAAGCCCAGAACAAGGAGTGCCCAGAGCAGTGCCTGCTAGCTCCCAGAGGGCCAGAGAGAAATGCTGCCTGCTAAGCAATTATTCGGGTTTATATTTTCTTTGAATCCAGGCCTCCTCCAGCCCACTCTCTCTCCCTCTTCCTGGAACCCCTGGGCGGCATTAGCAAGCCTCAGGCACTAGGAGGAATAAATGGTGTACTTAGTTTCTTTTCTTCCCTCAGTCCCAGTCCCAGGCAGCAGTAGGCGGTTGCTACAAGTTGGCGTCCTGTATGGGCTCAAGGCCCCATCCGGCAGCTGGTCCTCATTGGGCCCCTGCTAGCTTTGCAGCACCGGGCCCTGTTAGCCTTGAGTCCCTCGGTTTTCTGCAGCCTCCCATCTCTTTTTCCCTAAGGGTTGCTTTAGCTATTTGAGGGCGTTTATTGTTCCAAATGAATTTCAAGAGTGTTTGATCACTTCTTTGAAGAATGTTATGGGTATCCTTAGAGGGATTACAATAAGTCTGTACAATGATTTGGGGAGTATTGCCATTTTAATGATGTTAATCCTTCCAATCCATGAACAAGGTATGTCTCCATTTCCTTGTGTCCTCTTATTTCTTGAAGCAGTATTTTGTAGTATTCTTTGTATAGGTCCTTCACCTCTTTAGTTAAGATGATTTCAACGTATGAGTTTCTTTGGTGATATTGTGAATGGAATTTTTTTTTTTTGATTTTTGGTTTTTGGGTCACACCCAGCAGTGCTCAGGGGTTTTTCCTGGATCCGTGCTCAGAAATTGCTCCTGGCAGGCTCGGGGGACCATATGGGGCACCGGGATTCGAACCGATGACCTTCTGCATGAAAGGTAAGCACCTTACCTCCATGCTATCTCTCCGGCCCCATGAATGGAATTTTTTGTTTGTGTTTTTGGGTCTCACCTGGTGGCACTCAGGGGTTACTCCTGGCTCTGTGCTCAGAAGTCACTCCTGGCAGGGTGAGGACCATATGGGATACCAGGATTCGAACCAGGGTCCATCCTGTATTGGCAGCATGCAAGGCAAACACCTTACCACTGTGCTATCGCTCTGGCCCCTAGAATTTTTTGGCTTTAGGGCCACACCCAAAGGCGCTCAAGGGTTACTCCTGGCTCTGGCTCAGAAATCACTTCTGGCAGGCACAGGTACCATTTGGGATGTTGGGTTTCGAACCACTGTCAGTCCTGGGTCGGCCACTTGCAAGGCAAACGCCCTACCACTGTGCTATCTCTCAAGCCCCTGGAAATTTTTTTAATGTCTATTACTTCTCTATCATCTGTGTATAAGAAGGCATTGATTTCTGCATATTAATTTTGTAGCTTGCCACTTTCTACATAAATCTATTGTTTTTAGAAGTCTTTGGGGGCCGGGCGGTGGCGCTAAAGGTAAGGTGCCTGCCTTGCCTGCGCTAACCTTGGACGGACCGCGGTTCGATCCCCCGGTGTCCCATATGGTCCCCCAAGCCAGGAGCAACTTCTGAGCACATAGCCAGGAGTAACCCCTGAGCGTTACTGGGTGTGGCCCAAAAACCAAAAAAAAAAAAAAAAAAAAAAAAGAAGTCTTTGGGTAGTCTTTTGGGTTTTCTAAATATAGTATCATGTCATCAGCAAACTGAGAACTTAACTTCCTCCTTTCCTCGCTGGATGTCCTTGATACCTTTATTTTCTTTTTTATTCCTTTTTCCCTAATTGCAATGGCAAGTACCTCCAGTACTATGTTGACTAGGCGTGGCAAGAGGGTGCAGCCTTGCCTTGTGCCAAATTTTCAGAGAAAGGCTTTCCATTTTTCTCCACTGTGAATAATATCTGCCATGGGCTTGTGGTAAATGGCCTTGATTGACTATATTTATATTGAGAAAAGTTCTTTCCATTCCCATCTTGTTGAGACTTTTTGTCATGAATGGGTGTTGGACCTTATCAAATGCTTTCTCTGTATCTATTGATAAAATCATTTTATTTTTATTTTTTCTTTGTTGATATGGTGTATTATGTTGATTAACTTGCTATGTTAAACCATCCTTGCATCTCTAGAATGAAACCTACTTGGTGTGACCTTCTTGATGAGGCTTTGTATCCTATTTACTAGGATTTTGTTGAGGATCTTTGCATCTGTATTCATTAAGGATACTAGTCTGTAGTTCTCTTTTTTTATGGCATCTATGTCTGGCTTTGGGTATCAGAATGATGTTAACTTCATAGAAACTATTTGGGAGTGTTTCTGTTTCTTCAATTTCCTGGAAGAGCCTGAAAAGGATTGGTAGTAGGTCCTCTTGAAAGGTTTGAAATAATTCGTTAGTGAATCCATCTGGGCCTGGGCTTTTGTTTTGGAGAAGACTTCTGATACCATTTTAATTTCCTCAACAGTGATGGGTTTGTTTAGATATACTAGATCATCTAGTTCATCCTTGGGAGTTGAACCAAGGAGTCCAAGAATATATCCATTTCATGGGCCCGGAGAGATAGCACAGCGGCGTTTGCCTTGCAAGCAGCTGATTCAGGACCAAAGGTAGTTGGTTCGAATCCCGGTGTCCCATATGGTCCCCTGTGCCTGCCAGGAGCTATTTCTGAGCAGACAGCCAGGAGTAACCCCTGAGCACCGCCGGGTGTGACCCCAAAAAAACAAACAAACAAAACAAACAAACAAAAAAAGAATATATCCATTTCCTCCAGATTCTTTTGTTTTGTGGCATTGAGTTTCTCAAAGTAGTCTCTGATTACCCTTTGAATTTTTGTAGTATCTGTAGTAACTTTCTTTTCATTTTAATTTGTTATATTAAGTTTCTCTCTCTGCCTTTCTATGTGAGTTTTGCTAATGGTTTATTGATCTTTATTTTTTTTAATTTTTTTTTTTTTTTTTTGTGGTTTTTGGGTCACACCCGGCAGTGCTCAGGGGTTATTCCTGGCTCCAGGCTCAGAAATTGCTCCTGGCAGGCACGGGGGACCATATGGGGCGCCGGGATTCGAACTGATGACCTCCTGCATGAAAGGCAAACGCCTTACCTCCATGCTATCTCTCCGGCCCGATCTTTATTTTTTTTAAAAGAACCAACTCTTACTTTCATTGATCTTTCAGATTGTTTTTTTGGATTTCCAATTCATTAATTTCTGCTCTAAGCTTTATCGTTTCTGCCTATGTTTGGTTCATTTTGTTGGTCACTTTCTAATTTTTTATAAGTAGTCATTAAGTTTTTTATGTAGGCCCTTGCTTCCTGATGTGTGATTGCAAAGCTATAAATTTTCCTCATAGTACTGCTTTTGCTATAGGACTAGCAATTGTGAGACCATAGGTACAATCCTCAGCACCAGAAAAAATAAATCAATAAAGTAGACACAGATAAATGAATAAAGTGGTTCTGCAAAAGAGTACTTCACTTGGTTGTGTGTGGTCCTGGGTTCAATTTCCAACACACATCCCCACTATTAAAAAGAAGAAAAATTTACAATCACTATAGATGAAAGTATAATTTTTCATTTTTAAAAGTTTGTCCCCTAGCCCAGAGTCAAAGTACAGCGGGTAGGGCACTTACTTGCCTTGCACTCGACTGCTTTGGGTTTAGTCTCCAGCATTCCAGATGGTCCTCCAAGTCCCATCAGCCATAACCACTGAGATCAGAGACAGAGTAACTCTTAAGCACAGCTGAGTGTGGCCAATAAATAAATAAATAAATAAAAGCCTATCCCAGAGCCCAGAAAGACAGTAAGATGATTAGGGCATTTGTCTTATATACAGCTGAGCCTGATCAGATCCCAGCATCATATATGACACTCTCAGCATCACCATAGTGATCCCTGAGCATTGCTGGGTATGGGACAAAACAAAGTTTTTTTTGGGATGTTACTCAGTGGTAAGGTTCATACATTGCATACATGAGATCTGGATTTAATTCCTGGCTCTGAAAAAAGAAAAATGATCATTTCTTCTGAACTGCGTGAGACTAAGGAGTTCAGGTAGAAAGTTTCTTTTTAGTTGACAAAATCTGGTTACATATATCTAAATTTTATTAGAAATTAAGTGGAGGGCCGGGAAGGTGGCGCTACAGGTTAGGTGTCTGCCTTGCAAGTGGATGGACTGTGGTTCGATCCCCCGGTGTCCCATATGGTCCCCCAAGCCAGGGGTGATTTCTGAGCGCATAGCCAGGAGTAACCCCTGAGCGTCAAACGGGTGTGGCCCAAAAACCAAAAAAAAAAAAAAAAAAGAAATTAAGTGGAAAAGATTAACGGAAAGACTGACTTTAAAAAACTGAAAAATAGGGGCTGGCGAGGTGGCGCTAGAAGTAAGGTGTCTGCCTTGCAAGCGCTAGCCAAGGAAGGACCGCGGTTCGATCCCCAGCGTCCCATATGGTCTCCCCAAGCCAGGGGCAATTTCTGAGCACTTAGCCTGGAGTAACCCCTGAGCATCAAACAAGTGTGGCCCAAAAAAACAAACAAAAAACAAACAAACAAAAAAAAACTGAAAAATAGTTTTGTGTAATTCTGGATCATTAAGGTCTATATAGTATAAATATTTGTTCAAGAAATATATAGGTTCATTATTTATAGTTTGTAATATGATACATATTAAACATAATTAATGTTTATGAGATTATTAACTCTTTTCATCTCTTTTCATTAAAAGGAAAAAGTCGGTCAACAACAGCTCCTAAATATTTTCCTTCCTCTTCTGCCCTCTAAAATCAACTAGCACTTAGTAAAATATTTACCAAATCTTCTAAATCTTAACAATAAAAGCCCTATAGTGGTCCCTGAGCATAGAGCAAGGAGTAAGTCCTGAACATAACTGGATATACTGGATATCCACCCCCCAAAAAAAAGTTCTTTAAAAAATAAATTAGTCAAGGCCGGCGAGGTGGCGCTAGAGGTAAGGTGTCTGCCTTGCAAGCGCTAACCAAGGAAGGACCACGGTTTAATCCCCCAGCGTTCCATATGGTCCCCTCAAGCCAGGGAAAATTTCTGAGGGCATAGCCAGGATTAACCCCTAAGCATCAAACGGGTGTGGCCGAAAAACCAAAAAAATAAAAAATAAAAATAAATTAGTCAAGGGGCCAGAGAGATAGCATGGAACTAGGGTGTTTGCCTTGCATGCAGAAGGACAGTGGTTCGAATCCCGGCATCCCATATGGTCCCCTCGTGCCTGCCAAGTGCAATTTCTGAGCACAGAGCCAAACCCCTGAGCGCTGTTGGGTGTGGCCCAAAAATCAAAACAAAACAAAAAACAATAACAAAAAATAAAACAAATATGAAAGGATAAATAATATACAATGTATATACAATATACAATGAACCTAATGTAGTTTCTAGACAGAAAGCAGAATTAGGGACCACAGTGATGATATAACAGGCAGGCCAGAGAAATAGTACAGGAGTTAAATCACTGCATTCTGTTGACTTCAGTTCAATTCCCACGTACTACTTGGTCTTGCAAGCCCAATAACAGCTACCTTAAAAAGCAAAAAGATAGGCAAGCCCACTTTAACTACAGGGAATGGCCTCAAAACAACAAAAATAGTTTTTTAAGACTTCTGTTTCATTCTTAAAACTTGCTTAATAGGGCCCGGAGAGATAGCAAAGCGGCGTTTGCCTTTGCAAGCAGCCGATCCAGGACCAAAGGTGGTTGGTTCGAATCCTGGTGTCCCATATGGTCCCCTGTGCCTGCCAGGAGCTATTTCTGAGCAGACAGCCAGAGTGACCCCTGAGCACTGCCGGGTGTGGCCCAAAAACAAAAAAAAAAAACTTGCTTAATAAAGAGGGGCCAGTGAGATGGCGCTAGAGATAAGGTATCTGTCTTGCAAGCGCTAGCCACGGAACGGACCGCGTCCCATATGGTCCCCCCAAGCCAGGGGCAATTTCTGAGCACTTAGCCAGGAGTAACCCCTGAGCATCAAACAGGTGTGGCTCCAAAAGCCAAAAAAAATAAATAAATAAACTTGTTTAATAAAGAATCAACCTTCGGCTGAAATAACAGTATAACAAGCAGGGCACTTGCCTTGCATGGGGCCAATAGGGACATCCCATAAGATCTCCTGAGCACTACCAGGAGTAATACTTAAGCTTAAAACCAGGAATACCAGAGCTTTGCAGGGTGTGGGCATCACCAGGAGTGACTCCTAAATGCAGAGAAGAAATAAAGCCCTGGACACACCAGATGTAACTCCTCCCCCCCAAAAAAAAATAAAATAAAATCTAATGATAAAAGAGGTAAACCTTGGAAAGGAAATGTTAAGAATGGAAGAGATGGGGCCATGAAAGAGATAGCACAGTGATGGACAGTGGTTCAAATCCCAGCATCCCAGATGGTCTCCCTTGCCTGCCAGGAGTAACGTCTGAGCACCACTGGGTGTGACCCCCCCCCAAAAAATGAATGGAAGAGAGTGGGCCAGAGAGATAGTACAATAAGAAGCCATTGACCTGGATTCTATATGGTCCCAGGAAAACCATCAGGGGACCATATGGGATGTCAGGGATCAAACCCAGGTTGGCCACGTGCAAGGAAAATGCCCTACCCGGGGCCAGAGAGATAGCACAGCGGTAAGGCGTTTGCCTTAGATGCAGAAGGACAGTGGTTTGAATCCCAGCATCCCCTGAGCCTGCCAGAAGCGATTTCTGAGCATAGAGCCAGGAGTACCCCTGAGCACTGCCGGGTGTGACCCAAAAACAAAAACAAAAAAAAAACAACAAAAAAAACAAAAGCCCTACCCACTGTGCTATCACTTCTGCCCCAGATTCAAACATTTTTATGTGACCTAGAATTGCATATATTCAAATCATGTACTATCACTAACCCAGGCTCCTACATTTGTTTTAATTTAAAGAAAATGAGAGGCTTTAATCTAGTCCTTGAGTTGTTTAAAGGAAAGACATCATTTGAATGAAGCAGAAAAGCAAACATTTAAGTCATTTAAAGAGGAAAACATTTCAATAAACTAAAAAGTGTCAGGATTGGATGTAGTTTGATAGTTGAGGACCTCTCCTGGATTCAATCTTTGACACCACAAAAATAAATATGACCCAATGTAATAATTATTTACAGTACTGTGCTGCATTACATTTGAATTGATAAATAAGCTGAAACCATACACATAAGAATCATTAGCTTGGTTTTATTTTCATAAATACGTATTATTTAGCAAGAACCTAAAAAAGTAAATAACAGTATAAAATGGCATTGTCATCAAAGGATATGACAAAGTCCGTTGGGCTCATTCAAGGTGAGGATAAATTTTTAATCCTTTATGTCAATTTCTGACGGCATATTGCCAATCAAAGTGCACAAAGAGAAAGCTGGAGGGTAGGGAGAATGGAATACACTATCAAGATGGCAAATGTAGGGTTTAAGGAAGGAATGGGGTTCAGTAAGAGATTACACTTTCTGACATTCATGAGGCATCCTTTCGAAAAACAAACCCAAAGGGCACTTAAGTTCTGTGAACAATGAAAAAAGTTCATTATTTATCTTTAACATGATTCCCCCAACACCAAGGTAGCCACCCCCAAGTGACCCAGGAATAGCCCCTGAGCACTGCTAGTTGTGGATCAAAACCAAAAAACAAACAAGCAAAATCAATCACTAAACCTGTTTTCTCTCCTAAAACCCCTTGGAATGTTTTTGTTTTGTTTTGCTTTGGGGGAACATTTTATTGAGGGAAAGGAGAGCTTAAGCCACACCTGGCAGTGTTCAGGGATCACAACTAGTAAACCAAGTGATGGTGTGGGTCAAATCCAGGCTTTCAGCATGCAAAACCTGGGCTCCAGTCCACTGAGCTATCTCTCCAGATCCTTGGAATGTTTCTGAAAGTAAATCATAAAACCCTGAGATTTGAAAGATAACTAATTCTTTTTTCACTTTTGAGCCAAGCCAGGAAGTGCCCGTCATTCACTCCTAGCTCTGTGCCTCAGGTGGTGCGCATAGGACCAAATGCAGTACATGGGATCAAACCAGGGTCAGGTGTGTACAAGACAAGAGTATCGGGCCCAGAGAGATAGCACAGTGGCGTTTGCCTTGCAAGCAGCCGATCCAGGACCAAAGGTGGTTGGTTCGAATCCCGGTGTCCCATATGGTCCCCCGTGCCTGCCAGGAGCTATTTCTGAGTAGACAGCCAGGAGTAACCCCTGAGCACCGCCGGGTGTGGCCCAAAAACAAAAAGACAAGAGTCTCATCCACTGAATTATTTCTCCAGCCCCAAGAACACCTAATTCAGATCCTTCCAAAGAAGACAAAACAAACCTGAATGTGCTCATAGATGGCAGTAGCAGAGCCTTCCACCATGACATTCAATATAGAAGCAAGCATTCTGAGGCCCAGAGCAATAGTATTTCAAAAATGCCTTATGGAGAAAGGAGGAGACAGAATAGGTAAACTATTGGGTGATCTGTGTCTAGCGAGCAGCATTTTTGGTCCTGTCCAGTTGACTCCCTTACTGTTTTGTTTTGTTTTGGGGGGCACACTTGGTGATGCTTAGGGGTTACTCCTAGCTCTACACTCAGGAAATACTGCTGACCACACGTGGGAACATACAGAGTGCCGGGGATTGAACTGTTGTCAGTATGCAAGGCAAACACCCTACCCTGCTATACTATTACTCAGGTCAGACTCCCTCACTTTTTCCAGGACTATGTTATTCTAAACATTAACATTAATGAAGGACCCTACCCATTTTAAACCATTTATCATTCTGTAAATAACTTAGCCCCTTCCTTCAGAAAGGAAGTGACCACAGGAAGAAGTCAGGAATTAACAGACATTATATGGAAGAAATTATGATCCTGGACTTTTAGCAGAAATCTACCCGGGTACTAGACTTATTCCATTATGTATACAATGCCTTTGGGAAATTTTGTTAACTTTTCTGCACCATACTTTCTTCAATTATCAAATGGGAATGCCCACTTACTCTACAGAATTTTTGTTTTGGTTTGTTTTGGGACCACACTTGGCAGTGCTCAGGGCCTGCTCCTGTTTCTACACTCAACAATCACTTCCAGCAGTGCTTAAAGGACAATATGTAATACCAGCGATTACTAAATTGGCAGTTTGCAAGTCAAGTACCAGATCACTGTATTATCTCTCCAGTTCCCTCTCTCTAAAATTTTTGTAAAATAAAGTATATAAAGTACTTAGATCAGTGCCTGGATATATAATAAGCAGTTATTAACTACTTTGATTTCAACTTCCATCTTTTTGGGTTGGAGAGATAAGTACAGTGGGTAAAGCACTGCTTGCATGCGGCAAAGTTGGTTTCCATTCCTGTTATTCCATATGGTCCCCTGAGCACCTCCAGGAATGTTCCCTGAATGCAGAGCCACCAGTAATCCGTGAGCATTGCTGAGTGTGGCTCATAATAAAATAATTTTCTCCCACTTTAGGGATTCAGGGATCACTTGTGATGATGTTCCTGAGACCATATAGAATCCAGGTCAACTGCTTCTACAGTAAGCACACTTATTACTGTATTATCTCTCTGGCCCACTCTCTTCCATTCTTTTTCTTTTTGGGGGAAGGGGTTAACCCGGTGGCGCTCAGGGTTTACTCCTGGCTCTGTGCTCAAAAAATCACTCCTGGCAGGCCCGGGGACCATATGGGATGCTGAGATTTGAACCACTGTCCTGGATCAGCTGCATGCAAGGCAAGTGCCCTATCACTGTGCTATCTCTCTGGCCCCATCTCTTCCATTCTTTTTTTTTTTAATAAATATCTTTATTTAAACACCTTGATTACAAATATGATTGCAGTTGGGTTTCAGTCATATAAAGAACACCCCCCTTCGCTAGTGCAACATTCCCATCATCAATGTCCCAAATCTCCCTCCTCCCCACCCCACCCCCACCTGTACAGGCTTTCTACTTCCCTCATTCATTCACATTGTTAGGATAGTTCTCAATGTAGTTATTTCTCTAACTGCACTCATCACTCTGTGATGAGGTTCATGTCGTGAGCTGGACCTTCCAGCCCTCCTCTCTTTTGTCTCTGAGAATTATATTTTTGTTTTTTTTTTTTTGTTTTTGGGTCACACCCAGCAGCGCTCAGGGGCCACTTCTGGCTCTATGCTCAAAAATCGCTCCTGGCAGGTTGAGGGGACCATATGGGATGCCGAATTCAAACGACCAGCCCTCTGCATGAAAGGCAAATGTCCTACCTCTATGCTATCTCTCCAGCCCCATGTCTCTGAGAATTATTGCAAAAATGTCTTATTTTTCTTTTTTTTTTTTTTTTTTTTTTTTTTTTTTTTTTTTTTGGTTTTTGGGCCACACCCGTTTGATGCTCAGGGGTTACTCCTGGCTATGTGCTCAGAAATCGCCCCTGGCTTGGGAGGACCATATGGGACGCCGGGGGATCGAACCGAGGTCCTTCCTTGGCTAGCGCTTGCAAGGCAGACACCTTACCTCCAGCGCCACCTACCCGGCCCCGTCTTATTTTTCTTAAAACCCATAAATGAGTGAGACTGTTCTGTACCTATCTTTCTCCCTCTGACTTATTTTACTCAGCATAATAGAGTCCATGTATAGGAAAATTTCATGACTTCATCTCTCCTGATGGCTGCAAAATATTCCATTGTGTATATGTACCACAGTTTCTTTAGCCATTCATCTGTTGATCTCTTCCATTCTTGACATTTCCTTTCCAAGGTTTACCTCTTTATAATTAGATTTTATTTTTATTTCGGGGGGGGGGGCACACCTGTTGTGTCCAGAGCTTTATTTCTGGCTCTGCATTCAGGAGTCACTCCTGGTGATGCCCAGGAGAGTATATGGGGTGCTGGGAGTCAGCCATGTTCAAGGCAAATACCTATCTACTGTAGTATCTTTCTAGCTTCTATATATTTTATTTCTTCCCAAGGTTTATTTATTTTTTTGTTTTGGGGGGCCATGCCTGGCTGTGCTGAAAAGATCTCTCCTGACAGGGTTCAGGGGACTATAGTCAGTGCCAGGATCAGACCTGGGTAAGCAGCATGCAAAGCAAGTGCTAGCTTTGCAATGCATGAGACCTGGGTTTGATTATTGGTGCTATATGATCCCAGGAAATCAAGGGGGACCTCAAGACATGGCCCCGACTAAAAAATGAAATGGAAAAAATTAAAATGAAAAACAAAAGAGCACAAGAGTGACAGCACAATAGATAGGATATTTGCCTTGTACAAGGCTGACCCAGTTTCGATCCATAGCATCCTATATGGTCCTCTGAGCCTGCCAGGAATAATTCCTGAATGCAGAGCCAGGAGTAACCCTGAGTACCACTGAATATGGACAAAACAAAAAAAAAAAACAAAAAAATAAAGAAAAATTAGGGCTAGGGAGACAGATAGCTCAAAGTACTAGACTGTGTGCTTTGTATTCAAGAGACCCAGGTACAAATCAGCTTCCCAAGCACTGTCAGGTGTAGCCTCTCAATCCTATCTGTGGCACTCATCCTGTGTATGTCATCACGTCACCTATCTTATATGACTTTTATGCTTTTACAGTTCCCTAAAGACAAAAGTACTTTGTCAGGGTGATTAGTTGGGCCATTCCTATCAGTGCTAGAGCAGGAGTGGGGAGGAGACCCCTGGTTTATTACTCAGGAGATCAAATCCAGGACCTCCTCCAAGCATACTATCTTTAAGCTATTTCTAGACCCAAGACAGAATTCTTCAGCAAAATTGACTTCTTCAAAATGATTTTGAATCGGGGCCGGAGAGATAGCATGGAGGTAAGGCGTTTGCCTCTCATGCAGGAGGTCATCGGTTCGAATCCCGGCGTCCCATATATGGTCCTCCCGTGCCTGCCAGGAGCAATTTCTGAGCCTGGAGCCAGGAATAACCCCTGAGCACTGCCGGGTGTGACCCAAAAACCACAAAAAAAAAAAAAATGATTTTGAATCAATCTCAGTACCCAGATATCAAGCTTTCTTCTTACTAACCACAAAGTATACTACTAGTTGTAAAAAAGAAAAACAAAACAGGGGCCGGAGAGATAGCACAGTGGTACAGTATTTGCCTTGCTAAGCAGCTGATCCAGGACGGACGGTGGTTTGAATCCTGGCATCCCATATGGTCCCCTGAGCCTGCCAGAAGCAATTTCTGAGAATAGAGCCAGGATTACCCCGAGAGCTGCTAGGTGTGAGCCAAAAAACAAACAAACAAAAACACATACAAAAAAAACCCCCAGGGGCCGGAGAGATAGCATGGAGGTAAGGCATTTGCCTTTCATGCAGAAGGTCATCGGTTCGAATCCCGGCGTCCCATATGGTCTCCCGTGCCTGCCAGGAGCAATTTCTGAGCATGGAGCCAGGAATAACCCCTGAGCACTGCCGGGTGTGACCCAAAAACCACAAAAAAAAAAAAAAAAAAAAAAAAAAAAAAAACCCAATAACTAGATAGTATAATGGTTAGGCACTTACCTTGCAAGTGGCCCATCGTAGTTCAATCCCTGGCACCCCATATCCTAAAACCCCATCAGGAGTGATTACTGAGCAAAATACCAAGAAAAAGCTCTGAGCAAGCTGAGTATGGGCCATAAACCAAAATTCAACAACAAAAAATAAACTTTGCAAAAATATAAACACTACATTGACTTATATGCAGTTGGATGAAAGTACTTCTGGAGCTGGAGAGAGTTCTATGAGTGAAAATCCATTGCTCTTCTCCAAGTTTCTACAGTATCTGGACCAATGGAAAGAGACCAAACCAACAATACCAACTAGCCATTAGAGACTCCTGCCCCATCACCAAGTGCTTCTGCTTTTCTATGCCAATGCTCAAACTACTCCCTCTGCACACAGTAACCTTAACATTACCTAGTCAGAGAGACTGGAGAAATCAGTGGTTAAGGTGTTTGCCTTGCACAAAGCTGATTTGTGTTTAATTCCTCTTATCCATATGAACCCCCCACTGATAGGAGCACTGACTGGAGTGATCTCTGAGCAGAGTCAGGGAAAGTCTTGAGTATCACCAGGTGTGCTTCCAGCACCCAAATTGTACCTAATCAATTCTGTACCTAGTCAGGCATGAAAATAGCCAGAATGTATAGTATTCTGCACAGGGAAGCTCTGAGTTCAAGTTCCCCAACACTACACAGGAGGGAATTAAATAAAAAGCCAGGAGAAGCTTCTGTATTGCCAGGTACTGCTCCCAAAGCATAAATAAAGAAAACACTTGTAAATTTAAACAAAACAGACTTCTACTAGTTCGAAAGTCTGTACTAATTTGTCCTGGTGCCACTCCTTTGGCATGCTGTGCATTTTACCTAAAAAGAATTTAAGGGAAGTGAAGTAGGCTTCTATTTCTGATGTCACATTCATGGCATGTACTGACACAAATCCAAGGTTTAACAGCAGGACTTAAATTTTTTTTTTTTTTTTTTTTTTTTTTTTGGTTTTTGGGCCACACCCGGCAGTGCTCAGGGGTTACTCTTGGCTATCTGCTCAGAAATAGCTCCTGGCAGGCATGGGGGACCATATGGGACACTGGGATTCGAACCAACCACCTTAGGTCCTGGATCGGCTACTTGCAAGGCAAACAATGCTGTGCTATCTCTCCGGGCCCTGGATTTAATTATTTTTATTCAAGGAAGCATCTCTTCATGTGGCTGATGGAATACAAGAATTAAGATGCTCACCTTATATGCAGTGGATGCTGGTTCAATCCCTAGATTGTGGTCCTCCAAGCACCATCGGAAGTGATCCCTAAGCACTGATGGGATGTGGCCCCAAATCACCCTTTCCCTCCATCCCAAAGAAAGCATTTCTTTTTTCTTTTTCTATTGCCTTTGTTTGTTTTGGTCAAGGACTACTCCCAGACTGATGCTACAGGTCATGTCTAGCAATGCTAGACAACCCCATGTGCAAAGGACTAAACTTGGGGTTTGGCATGCAAAGTATGTGCACCAATCCTTAAAGCCACCTCCCTGGTCCTTAAAGAAAGCATTTCTGGAACTGGAGAGATATTCAATAAGGTAAGTGCCTGCTTTGCATGCCATAGGGCTGGGAATCAGCCTCAGTGCATCACAGGAGCAATCTGAGCACAGAGCCCAGAGAAGTACCTCTTCCCAATGGCCCCCAGCACCACCAGGCTTCAAAACCATTTCCTGAGCCTTGACTCTGGCTAGAGAAACATCTGAATTTGTCCTTTCTTTAATGTTTATAGCCAAAACTGTTATACCTATATTCTCTACAGTATTTCTTAATAAACCTTTAAGTAAGGACTGGTTAGAGCCATAGCATGGAACTCCTCCCTCCCCTTCCACTTGGAGGGCTCCATGATATTTATTTTTCTTCCTGGGCACAAAGTGACAATATACAATGTTCAATATGATACTGCTTACTTATGCTTCTAGAAACTTTAATTCCACATAGTTTAGATCAACTATTTTCTGCCAGTATTTAAATTTAGGGGGTGCACACGCAGAAGTGCTCAGAGGTTCTGCATTAAGAAATTACATCTCGGGGCCGGGCGGTGGCGCTCGAGGTAAGGTGCCTGCCTTACCTGCGCTAGCCTAGGAGACGGACCGCGGTTCGATCCCCCGGCGTCCCATATGGTCCCCCAAGCCAGGAGCGACTTCTGAGCGCATAGCCAGGAGTAACCCCTGAGCGTCACTGGGTGTGGCCCAAAAACCAAAAAAAAAAAAAAAAAAAAAAAAAAAGAAATTACATCTGGGGGCTGGAGAGATAGCACAGGGGTAGGGCATTTGCCTTGCAAGCGGCCAACCCAGGACCAAAGGTGGTTCGAGTCCTGGAATCCCATATAGTCAGTCCCCTGTGCCTGCCAGGAGTAACCTCTGAGCGCTGCCGGGTGTAGCCGGGTGTAGCCCAGAAACAAGGGAGGGAGGGAGGGAGGGAGGGAGGGAGGGAGGGAGGGAGGGAGGGAGGGAGAAAGGAAGGAAGGAAGGAAGGAAGGAAGGAAGGAAGGAAGGAAGGAAGGAAGGAAGGAAGGAAGGAAGGAAGGAAGGAAGGAAGGAAGGAAGGAAGGAAGGAAGGAAGGAAGGAAGGAAGGAAAATTATATCTGGGGGCCGGAGTGAATAGCACAGCAGTGCTAGGATATTTTCTTTGTACACTCTACCAGGGATGGACCCAGGTTCAATTCCCCGTATCCCATAAGGTACCCTGAGCTTGCCAGAGTGATATCTGAGCGCAGAACCAGAAGTAACCCCTGAGCGCCTCCGGGTGTGCCCCTCCGCAAAAAATCAAAAAATTACATCTGGCAGTGTTTGGGGGAACCACCTGGGATGCTGCTAACAAACAACAAGCTGATGATAGCGATAAGATGAGTAAGGTTGGGGCCGGCAAGGTGGCGCTAGAGGTAAGGTGTCTGCCTTGCAAGCACTAGCCAAGGAAGGACCTCGGTTCGATCCCCCGGCATCCCATATGGTCCCCCCAAGCCAGGGGCAATTTCTGAGCGCTAAGCCAGGAGTAACCCCTGAGCATCAAACGGGTGTGGCCGAAAAAAAAAAAAAGATGAGTAAGGTTGGGGCTGGAGAGATAGCATGGAGGTAAGGCGTTTGCCTTTCATGCAGGAGGTCATCGGTTCGAATCCCGGCACCCCATATGGTCCCCTGTGCCTGCCAGGAGCAATTTCTGAGCCTGGAGCCAGGAATAACCCCTGAGCACTGCCGGGTGTGACCCAAAAACCAAAAAAAAAAAAAAAAAAAAAAAAAGATGAGTAAGGTTGGAGGAAGGAAAAGAAAGAAGAAAAACCATACTAGGGAGTATGGCTGATTTCCTATCTGGGTTGGCTGTGTGACCTTGGGCCACAATCCAAAACAATCGACTGTAAAACAATTCAATCACCAGCTCACAAAACCTGTGAGAACTAAGTTACCAATGTATACAACCAGTCTAAAAAAGGAAACGCTAAAAGTAGAGCTTTATTTGAACAAATGACTGTTGCTCATTACCAATCACATCCCCCCCCCCCAGTTAGGTTGTTTGCCTTGCATACATCAAACTCGGGTTCAATCCTCAGCATCCCAGAGGGTCCCCCAATATACCAGGAGTAATTCTTGAGTGAAAAGCCAGGAGTAAGCCCTGAGCACACCCTCTCCTCAAAAGAAAAACCCTAGAGCAACTCCACGGATAGTTCTTCAAAGCACAGTCAAAAATAAACAAACACGCCCCACTCTGCTGCATTAGAAGTCGGAGGACAGCAACCATCAAGGAACTTCAGAGCTCTGCAGTATTACTAACAAGCCTGAGCTTCCCAGAGGGAGACACTTCTATAAGGAGAAGCCAACATAATAAAAACTGCAAAGAGCTTGGTCAACCTGGCTAGGGCTCCGGCATTTAACCTACATAAATTAATAGGCTTCCCTGAGTCCCCAAAGTCCGCATTTCAAAGACTGACTACAACAGCTCTCTTTTTCAGAGGCTTTGTTTGGTCACTGCTGCAAAAAAAAAGCTTTGCCTTGGGGCCAGAGCCGTACACAGCGGGGAGGGCATTTGACTTGAACGCTGGGGCCAACTGGAGGTTCGATCTCTGGCATCCCAAATAGTTCCACGAGCCTGTCAGGGCTGTGACTTCTGAAAGCAGACTCAGGAGTAACTCCTGAGCGCTGCTGGATGTGGTAAAAAATAAATAAATAAATAAATAAATAAATAAATAAATAAATAAATAAATAAAAATAAATGAAGAAGGAGGAGGAGGAGGAGAAGAAGAAGAAGAAGAAGAAGAAGAAGAAGAAGAAGAAGAAGAAGAAGAAGAAGAAGAAGAAGAAGAAGAAGAAGAAGAAGAAGAAGAAGAAGAAGAAGAAGAGGAAGAAGAAGAAGAAAAGTTTTGCTTTAAGCTGAGCCTTCCACGTTCCACCGTCTGGCAGAATATGATCACATTTTCCTGTTCTCAGGCTGCAACCCGGGTCCTCCAGCGGCTCCTCCCTGCATGGACTCATCCCTCTTCTTGCACCAACCCATCCTTCCTCTGCTTTCTAGGTTTCCCGTCTGCTAGAAGCGGATCCTTCTATGAATGCTCGCCCTCTCCCCATTCTCTCCTAAAGCAGAGGAAACGAAAGGACTGCAGATAGGTGTGTTTTGGGGGTGCCCCTTAGGGCCTGGATAAGCCTGCGACTGCTGCCGGCCTAGTAGAAATAATCCCTTTCTCTAGTGAGTCCAGAGGGGAGGCGTGGGAACCGCTGTCCGCGCGCCCCAGAACACCGACTCCCCTGGGGGAGGAGAGGGGTCCCCCAACTCTCCGCACCCAGAGCAAGATACTCTCAAGCTGGGGGGGGGGGACGCTTCGCTTCTGGTGTTCGGGCCCACCACCCCCGAGCTGTTGGAGTGCGGGGGGGGTTTGCCTGCCTTTTAAGAGTGGAAACAAGAACTGGGGAAACTTTTCTTTGCAAACTCCGTGACCCCACAATCACTCCACCCAGCTTCTAGAAAGGATTTTTTAAAAAACGGACTTTGACCCGATCTGGTGACTGCAACCGGATCCCCCGCTAGCGGCCAGTCTGGTAGGGCTACCCCGAGGAGGCAACCACTCCAGGCAGCTGCAAGCTGCACGGAGGGGCGGAGGGCGCCCGAACAAAAGGGCCCCGGCGAGTGGCGAGGGGGGCCCAGGGTGGGAGGCGCCGGAGGGAGGGCGAGAGGAGGGGGCAGCGGCCAAGGCTCGGCCCGCCCCGTGCAACGGACCCCGCGGCCCGGGCCGTCCCCCCACCCCGTCCCCCGCGACCCCTCAGGCGGAGTCCAGACAGCCGCCCGGCCCCGGCACTTCCCGCTCACTATCCCAGCCCGCCGGACTCACCCGGGCCGCCGCCGCCGCCGCCTCCCGGCTCCGCGCTCGTTTCCTCCGGAAATCCTTACCTGGCCCGCCTCGCCGCGGGCCGCCCGGCTCAGCCGCAGCCTCTGGCCCCCAGGAGGGGGACGGGAGCCAGCCGGACAGCGACGGCCGGAAGTGCCGCAGGGGCTCGTGGGACTTGTAGTTTTCGGACGGGGCCGGAAGTGCCCGGGTAGGACAAAATGGAGGCCGCATCTTGCCCTTGGCGCCACACTGCCTTACTGGGCATGCGCCGCTCGCTCTCCAGCCTTTCCTGAAGGATCCAAGCAGGATTCAAGTTTCAGGAAAGTGTCGGTGCCTGCCTAGCCGGTTTTCTATGACAATTCAAATAGTCTTCCAAAAAAGTAATAAAATAAAATAATGAAATATTTTATTTAGAAGATTTTGAGGTTATTTTGAAGATTAGTTTGAAATTAAAATAAAGTGTGGCTCTGGGGACTTTGGGGAGCGTGGCCAGATCGATAATACAATGGATACGGTGCTTGCCTTGCACTTGATCAACTTTATTTCTGCATTTGATCAACTTTATTCCTGCCATCCCATATGGTCTCTCTAGCACCACCAGAAATAATCCCTGAATTCTGAGCCCTGATCACCGCAATGTAATTCAAAAACAATCCCCCACCCAAAAAAAAAAAAAAAAAACATACAAAATAAAATTTAGAAGTAAATATCAATGTTATGCATAAGGAAGATCTTCAGAAATCATTCTTAGCCCATCTCGTCTAGAAAGTGTACACTTTACCCCAAATATCCCAGTTCCTTCCACTATTATCACAAGGATCCACCATCATCTCTTTCCAAGTCTCAACTGGTAAGCTAAGACTGTTCCCCTCCAAACACCTTCCTTGATGCTGCCAGAGGATCTTCCTTAATGTAAAAAGCTTTGTGCCGCATCCAAATTACAGCTAAATATGAAACAGTGCTACAAAATTTCTAGAGGAAAATACAAAAGAAAAATCATTATGGCTTTGATATAAACAATTAATAAAAGTAACGTCAACAGAAAGAGACGAGAGATAATACAGCATGTTGAGTATTTGGCTTGTATGTCACTGACCCAGGTTCAAATCCCAGCACCCTAGATGATTTCCCAAGCTCATCAGGAGTGACCTCTAAGCACAGAACCAGGAGTAAACGCTGAGCATCACTGGGTATGACCCCAAATCTAAAATTAAAAACAAGAAAAAAGGGTCCAGAGCCATAGTACAGTGAGTAAGGTGTTTGCCTTGCACATAGCCAACCTGAGTTTGATCCCTGGTATCCCATAAGCCTTCCAGGAGTGATTCCTGAGCACAGAATCAGGAGTAATCCTGAGCACTGCCCCCCAAAAACAAAAACACCAACAAAAAAAAGTCTGGGGATGAGAAAATATCTCCAAGAGCTAGAGAGAGTGCTTTGCATGTGAATCCCAGGCTTGAGCTCCACTAAACATTTGTAATTAGAAATAAATAAATGGAGCTGGAGAGATACTATGGAGGTAAAGCGTTTGCCTTGCATGCATAAGGTCAATGGTTCAAATCCCAGCATCCCATATGGTCCCCCGAGCCTAACAGGAGCGATTTCTGAGTGTAGAGCCAGGAGTAACCATTGAGCACTGCCGGGTGTGACCCAAAAACTAAAACAAAAAAAAAATTAAGAAATAAGTAAAGGAGGGGCCAGAGAGATTGCACAGTGGTAAAGCATTTGCCTTGCACGCAACAGACTCAGTGGTGGTTCAAATCCTGGATTCCCATATGGTCCCCCGTGCCTGCCAGGAGTAGTACCTGGGGTATGACACATAAAATAATAAAGTAGGTAGGAAGGTAGTACAGTGGGAAGAATGATTGTTTCGCACTCACCCAATCTAGGTTCAATACCTAGCATTCCATATGGTCCCCTGAGCACCACCAGAATAAGTCCCAAGAGCAGAGCCAGGAATGACCATCACCGGGTGTGACTGGTGTTTGCTGTCATCTTACCACTATAATCACCTGGTGTTTTGCTGATATTTGGTGAGGGTGTAACTCCCCACCCCCAAAAAGTAAGTGGGGCTTGGGGCCGGAGAGGTAGCATGGAGGTAAGGCGTTTGCCTTTCATGCAGAAGGACAGTGATTCGAATCCCGGCATCCCATATGGTCCCCTGTGCCTGCCAGGGGTGATTTCTGAGCGTAGAGCCAGGAGTGACCCCTGAGCGCTACTGGGTGTGACCCAAAAACCAAAACCAAACAAACAAACAAAAAAAATATGGTCATGGGGCCGAAGAGATAGCACTGCGGTAGGACGTTTGCCTTGCATGTGGCCAACCCAGGGCGCATGATGGTTTGATTCCCGACATCCATATGGTTCCCTGAGCCTGCCAGGGGTAATTTCTGAGTGCAGAACCAGGAGAACCCTTGAGCACCAGTGGGTGTGACCTAAAAAACAAAAATAAATTAATTTAATTAAGTTAAATTAAATTAAATATGGCCGCCCTGGCACCGACTTGCTCCAGAGTGACTTCTATGACTTTCTGATGGCTCGGAAACAGTAACAACTTGCTTGCAGGGCAGTGTTCCCTGCATTGCCATCTAATGGTGAGATGATCCCAGAAGATACTCCAGGACACCTGACTTCCAAGGATGTGTGCAAAAACCAGGATCTCTAACTACAGAAATATGACTGCAACAACTATGATTGTGAAGAACTTTTATTGGGACCAAAAAGAAAGAGATACTAAGCTAAACATCTGAGTTTGCCCGGAGACTGTAGTTGGTCTTGAGATGCTTCATGGGTAGGACTCCTGGTTTTTAAGCCAAATATTTTTCCTTTCTACTTTCCCCATCTTTTGCTATGCCTATGAAAAACAAAACAAAACAAAAACAAAAAAGGAAAAAAAGAAAAAAACCACCTGACACACATTCTCCTTTTCTTCCTTTTATTTTATTATTTTATTTATTATCTTTTTTTTTTTTAAGTTATTGAAACACACTTGGCAGTGTTCAGGACTCTGCATTCAGAAATCGCTCCTGGCAGTCTCAAGGGACCAAAAAAGATGCTGGGGATTGAACCCGGGTCAGTCCCTGGCCGGCAGCATGCAAGGCAAACACCACTATGCTATCACTCCAGCCCCCTTACCTTTTCAATAGGGGCTCCCACCTTGGGACACAGATTACTTTGTTTTACTTCATATTTCTGCATTTTTCTATAAAATTAAGAAATAAAGGAAAAGGGCCCGGAGAGATAGCACAGTGGCGTTTGCCTTGCAAGCAGACGATTCAAGACCAAAGGTGGTTGGTTCGAATCCCAGTGTCCCATATGGTCCCCCATGCCTGCCAGGAGCTATTTCTGAGCAGACAGCCAGGAGTAACCCCTGAGCACCGCCGGGTATGGCCCAAAAACAAAAACAAAAACAAAAGAAATAAAGGAAAGAAGGAAGGCTGGGGACTAGGGGCCAAGTGGTCTTAGATGGTGGGGGAAAAATAAGGACAGAACTGAATGTCCAATTCAAAGTAAATGACAATAGAATCAAGAGACCTAAACTTTAATAACCTAAACTTTAACAACTTAAATGGGCCTGTTACACTTGCAGGTTTATTGGTGGAGGGAAGTTGACACTGGTGCTGGGAATGGCCCTGACTCACTTTATATCTAAAATACAGCTGTGAAGGACTTTGTAGATCACAATGACTTCAATAAAATAAAATAAAAAATAGGGGCCGGAGAGATAGCATGGAGGTAGTGTGTTTGCCTTGCATGCTGAAGGACAGTGGTTCAAATCCCAGCATCCCATATGGTCCCCCGAGCCTGCCAGGAGTGATTTCTGAGTGTAGAGTCAGAAGGAACCCCTGAGCGCTGCCAGGTGGGACCCAAAAACCAAAAATAAATAAATAAATAAATAAAGCCCTAAAATAAAATAAAAAATAAATAAATAAAATAAAATACGGACAAGGGGCCCCAGAGATAGTACAGTAAATAAGGCGCTTGTCTTGAATGAAGCTCTGAGTTGAGCTCAATTCCAGGCAGCCCATATGATCTCCTGAGTCTTTTAAAAGTGAACCCTAAGTATAGAGTCAATGTCTGATATGAAGATATACAAGAAATGGGGACCAGAGAGATAGTACAGCGGTAAGGCTTTTGCCTTGAATGCAGCCAACCCAGGACAGGCCTGGATTCAAGTCCCAACATCCCATATGGTCCCCAGAGCCTGCCAGGAGCAACCCCCAAGCGCCACCATGTGTGGCCCAAAAACCAAAAAAAAAAAAAAAAAAAGAAGGGAGGATGGAAGGAAGGAAGAAATTTAGCTAGAAAGTTAGTTGTGGCAGAAAGACATAATTTAAGGACTCAATCTGAATTACTTGAATGCAGGGATCAGCAAAGAACGTTTTGCTGATGAGGGTCCTGTATGAACTCTTTTGTGTGCCCTCTCTCCCAGAGGAAGACAATCCATGGAGACTTTGCCCTAATTTCCTCTTCCCTTCACACACCCTTTTGAGATGTAACACCCACTCGGGCTTGGTTAGCATTAGATAGGTACTTTAGTCTACCCCTCATCCCATGTTGATTGACATTGGACAATAAATATCATATGTGGAAGACAGTCAGGGCTTCTCAGTCCACAGGGGGGTGTCCCCTGACTCTAGTATGTCTATTATATCAGCCCCATTCAACCAGGGCTGGACTCCAGCAAGCTAGGAGTAAGCCCTGAGCCCATTCAGGTATGGGGCAGTGGGGAAGCGAAAAATCAAAATCACTGGCAGGGCTGGGGATCTGGCTCAGCAGTAGAGCACATTCCCAGCATGTATAAGGTCTGAAGTCAAATTCCCAGCAAGACACACACAAAAAGTCATGAGACAGCAGGCAATTTCCTGCAGATCTATACTTGAAAACCACTGATGTTGAACCAAGTCCTAACTCCCACATGGGGAGTTCCTCCTTTCTCCTCTACCTCCCAATAAATTTTTCTTGCTTCTAAAACGAAAAAAAGAAAACTACTGATGCAAACTATTTCTGTTTTAAAGTAACAAGCAGTTAAGCTATAACAGCAATGAAAACTATAGTAGGAAGACTGGGGATTATAGATCAGCATTAGAGCACTTGTCTTGCACACACCCCCATACATAGTAGCACTCATAATTCTTTGAAAAATGATATTACCTCATATTCATTTTATGCCTTATAACATAATCATATGAATGATTCTTTTTCGTTTGTGTACCTCACTTGTTTTCTACTCTTGGCTACAGCTCAGAGTTGTTCCCAACAATGCAAGAGATTGAACTGTGTTTAACTCCATGCAAAGCAAGCACCTTAAACCCTGTACTATCTCTCTGGCACTCATACAAATAATTCTTACCAAAGATATTACCGTTAAGTGAAAGAAATCACACCACAAAATAATCACTAAATTAGAGGAAACATTATTTTTCTTTTTCCTTTTGGCCACATCCAATGATGCTCAGGTTTTACTCCTGGCTTTTCACTCAGGAATCTCCCCTGGCAAGAATTGGGAGGGGGTCCAGAAGGGGTACTGGGAATTGAACCCAGATTGGCTGCTTGGGTAAGGCAAAGATCCTACCTGCAATACTAGCATTTAGAACCAGGAAATAATATTATTTTGAAAGTTAGGTGGCAATTACCTATATTCATTGAAGCACTATTTACCATAACAAGGCTCTGGAAACAACCAAGATGCCCTTCAACAGATGAATGGCTAAAGAAACTGTGGTACATATATACAATGGAATATTATGCATCTGTCAGGAGAGATGAAGTCATAAAATTTTTCTATGCATGGATGTACATGGAATCTATTATGCTGAATGAAATAAGTCAGAGAGAGAGAGAGAGAGAGAGAGAGAGAGAGAATGGTTTCACTCATCTATGGGTTTTAAGAAAAATGAAAGGGGCTGGAGAGATAGCATGGAGGTAAGATGTTTGCCTTTCATGCAGGAGGTCATCGGTTCAAATCCCAGCGTCCCATATGGTCCCCCGTGCCTGCCAGGAGCAATTTCTGAGCCTGGAGCCAGGAATAACCCTTGAGCACTGCCGGGTGTGACCCAAAAACCACAAAAAAAAAAAAAAAAAAAGAAAAATGAAAGACATTCTTGCAATAATTTTCAGAGACAAAAGAGAGGAGGGCTAGAAGTTACAGCCCACTTCATGAACCTCACCACAAAGAGTGATGAGTTTAGTTAGAGAAATAACCACATTGCGAACTATCCTAACAATAAGAATGTATGAGGGAAATAGAAAGCCTGTCTAGGGGCCGGTGAGGTGGCACTAGAGGTAAGCGCCCTGCAAGCACTAGCCAAGGAAGGACTCAAGTTTGACCCCCCCAGGCATCCCATATAGTCCCCCCAAGCCAGGGGCAATAATTTCTGAGCGCTTAGCCAGGAGTAACCCCTGAGCATCAAATGGGTGTGGCTGAAAAACTAAAAAAAAAAAAAAAGAAAGAAAGAAAGAAAGAGAGAAAGAAAGAAAGAAAGAAAGAAAGAAAGAAAGAAAGAAAGAAAGAAAGAAAGAAAGAAAGAAAGAAAGAAAGAAAGAAAGAAAGAAAGAAAGAAAGAAAGAAAGAAAGAAAGAAAGCCTGTCTAGAGTATAGGTGGGGGCGGGGTGGGGAGGAGGGATATTCAGGACATTGGTGGTGGGAATGTTGCACTGGTGATTGGGGGTGTCCTCTTATATGACTGAAACCCAACCACAATCATGTTTGTTTAAATAAAAAATATTATTTAAAAAAAAAGAAGAAAGTTAAGTGGCAATTATCTTTCAAAATGAAAGAGCAGTTGAAAGAGAATGAGATGTTTTTTTGTTACTGGCCATCAGTTTTTAATCTGGAAATTGGTCACATCAATATATTAAGTTTGGAATAAGAAAACGACTAGAATATGTTATTATGCACTCATAATATTCACGTATACTTAATTTTTGCTTTGTTTGTTGGTTTGTTTGGGGGCCATACCTGTCAGTGCTCAAGGACTATTTCTAGATTGGTGCATAGGGGTCCCTTCCAGGAGTACTCAGGGGACCATGCAGTGCTGGGGTTTGAATCCAGGTCATCTCTTTCATCTCACTCAGGAGTTACTTCCAGCTCTGCGTTCAGAAATCACTTTAGGCAAGCTCAGGGGGACCATATGGGAGTTGGAGATTGGACCTGGGTTGGCTGTGTGCTTTATTATTGCTTTATTATTACCTGCTTTATTATTGCTCGAGTCCTAATCTAAGGGAAAGTGATGTGGATCAGTGTAAAATAAAATCTATGACTTGTGAGATCACCCAGGCACTGTGTTTCTAAACCCCACACAGATGAATCTGAAGAAGCAGGATAGCAAAGAAGAAATAAATAAACTGAGCCAGTCAGGAAAGAAACTTGGAGCCAGTGACTTCTTGAGCATCAAGCTGAAAGGGACTTTTATTATCCCAAAACAAAATCCACCAGAGTGGGGCAGGGCAGAGTGATCCAGGTGGGCTTTTACATATCAAAAGAACAGGTTGCAAGGAAGAAGATGGCGAATAGCCAGGAGTAACCCCTGAGTGTCACTGGGTGTGGCCCAAAAACAACAGAAGCTTCGAAAGCTTCCTTGAGACCAGCTGGTGAAGACCAGTATTTTCTCCATCATCCAAGAAATAGATTCCCCACATCTCCTGGGGAGATACTGGTGCTGAGCACACTGTGGGGTCCACTGAGGTTTTCCTGTCCTTTAGAAGGCTGGAGTTCTTAAATTTTTCTTAAGAAATATTAAGGACATTATTGTACTAATCCCCAGAGACAATAGAGATAAGGGCCTGAAGGATTGGCACACAATATGAAGCTCACCACAGTGGTGAGTGCAGTTAGGAAAATAACTACACTAACAACTATCAAGACAATCTTTTTGTTTTGTTTTGTTTTGCTTTGTTTTTTTTTTGGGGGGGGAGGGTCACACTCGGTAGCAGTCAGGGGTTACTCCTGGTTTTATGCTCAGAAATCGCTCCTGGCAGGCTCGGAGGACCATATGGAATGTCAAGATTTGAACCACCTACCTTCTGCATGCAAGGCAAATGCCTTCCCTTAATGCTATCTCTCCGGCCCCTATCATGACAATCTTAATGAGCGAGAGAAGTAAAATGCCAGTCTCGAATACAGGCAAGGGTTGGGAAGGAGGGAGGGAGGGCATTGATGGTGGGAATGTTGCACTGGTGAAGGGGGGTGTTCTGTTTATGACTGAAACCCAACTACAATCATGTTTTTAATCATGGTGCTTAAATAAAGATTTTATATTAAAAAATAAAGAAGGCTAGAGCTCATCCAAAAGGTGGTGCCAAAGGGTCCTCTTCTTTGCCCTTTGTCCCATGTTTGCCTGAAAGTCTGACAACTCTCTCCACTTTGCCAGCAATGTCTCTGCACCACCGACTGCTAGATCCACCCCCACTCCCAAGTTATCCAAGAGAACTTTGACATTGTGGAGGGTCTCATGACCACAGTCCATGCCATCACTGCCACCCAGAAGAATAGTAAATAGTCCCCCTGAGAAACTAGGTGATGGCCGAGGGGTAGCCCAGAACATCATCTCTGCTGCCACCATACCTCCAAGGCTGAAGCTACTGTGAAGCTACTGGTACTGCCTCATTATCCCTACACCCAAAGTGTCAGCCATGGGTCTGAGCTGCCACCTGGAAACGTTTCCCAAATACAACGATTCAAGAGGTGGTGGTAAGGCTTCTTATGGCCCCTCAAGGACATCCTGGGCTACACTGAGGACTGTCTCCCTGTGACTTTTAAGATAACACCCATTCACCCATCCCCATTTCGGGGCTCATGCTCCTTTCAATGACCCCTTTGTCCTTTTTTTTTTTTTTTTTGGTTTTTGGGCCACACCCAGTGGTGCTCAGGGGTTACTCCTGGTTGTCTGCTCAGAAATAGCTCCTGGCAGGCACGGAGGACCATATGGGACACCGGGATTCGAACCAACCATCTTTGGTCCTGGATCAGCTGCTTGCACGGCAAACGCCCTGTGCTATCTCTCCGGGCCCTCAATGACCCCTTTGTCAAGACCTGAGGGCCTATATGGTTTCCAAGGAGAAAGCTCCCTTGGAACTAGCAACCCCAGCAAGTCTTGGGAAGAGGGGAGAGGCCCAAGGCTGCTGAGGCCTCCACTCCCCAAATCCTCTAAACCAGTGCTTCTCAATTATTTTCTGTCATGCCCTCCTAGGAAGAAGAAAACATTTTTCGAGCCCACCCCGCCTGACTCTAAATAGTATCCTTATTTAAAAAAAACTTTAACCTGCAAAACAAAAATATATAAAATAATTTGAGCTGATTTTGGGGGGGGGGTCACATCCGGCGGTGCTCAGAGGTTACTCCTGGCTGTCTGCTCAGAAATAGTTCTGGCAGGCACGGGGGACCATATGGGACACCGGGATTCGAACCAACCACCTTTGGTCCTAGATCGTCTGCTTGCAAGGCAAACGCCGCTGTGCTATCTCTCCGGGCCCTGAGCTGATTTTTTTAATCAGAGGTGATGTCTGGATTAATAGCACGTTTTGCAATACATAGCTTTTCGAAGCGAGGTTTGAAGCAGGACACAGCAACTCTCAGCTCCAGCGACATACAGAGACATAAACATGGGGCTTAGTTTGTTATGACAGTGTTTGCCGAGGTCAAACGCGCCCCCCTTTACAGAGCCTCGCGCCACCACCCCGGGGGGTACGCCCCACTATTTGAGAAGCACTGCTCTAAACACAGACTTTCCAGACCTTAGCAGTTCCCTTCATCCTCCCAGACCTTCAAAGAAAGGGAGAGGTTTTGGGAACTCTTCCTTGTTACGTTCCATCCAAAAAGTACACTTTGAGGTCAGTTAAAGCTCTGGACTCTCATGAGTCCAGCTGGGGTACAGTCCCTTGCACTGCATATAGTTCCCCAAGCCTCTAGGATTCTTTCCTGAACATATCTTGTTAGGATCAAAAAAATTAATAACAAAAGTAATTGGGGGCCCAAGCAATAGTTCAGCGAGTAGAGCTTGCCTTGCACATGCTGACCAGGAATTCAATCTGAATGCAGAGATAGGAGTAACTCCTGAGCACTACCAATATGGCCCTAAAACACTGAAAACAAAACAAAACCAAACTCAATAATAATGATGTATTCCGGGGCCGGGCGGTGGCGCTGGAGGTAAGGTGCCTGCCTTGCCTGCGCTAGCCTAGGACGGACCGCGGTTCGATCCCCCGGCGTCCCATATGGTCCCCCAAGAAGCCAGAAGCAACTTCTGAGCACATAGCCAGGAGTAACCCCTGAGCGTCACAGGGTGTGGCCCAAAAACCACAAAAAAAAAAAAAAAAAAAAAAGATGTATTCCATATCCCACTTCCAAGCAAAGACTATTTCTTGGGAAGGGGCTTGAGATGAAGATCAGAGTCTTTATCAATAGAGACTATTCTGCCATTTCTTAGCTGCATGTTCTTGGCTATCACCTATTTATTGGTTCTTGGGATACACTTGCTTCAGAGCTACACCTAGCTCAGTACTCTTAGCATCATGTGGGGGTCAAGGGTCAAACCAGGGTTCTGGCACTCCTGTACTCCTGCCCTCTGAACCTTCTTCCTGGCAATGATAAGCTGTGTAAATTGATTTAATTTCCTGGAACTCAGGAGAAAGCTCATGGGTTAGAGCACCTGGCATTGCTTCATAGTGAGAAAAATTGTGATGTATGTTTTGTTTGGGGCCATATCCAGCCATGTTCAGAGCTTATTCCTGGCTCTGTGGTCAGGTATCATTCCTGATGGGTCTCAGGGGACCATGTGAGGTGACAGGGATTGAACCTGGATCAGCAGCATGCAAGGCTGTACTATCACTCTGGCCCAACAATTGTGTAAAGCAGCTGTTTGTAGCTAGAAGCTCTGTTGTCAGTGAACTTCTGAGATACTCAGTACTGCAAGAGATTTATGGCTGAACCATTGTCAGGTTCATGAGCTCAGGAATGCACAAAACCATACTAAAAGGACACAATTCTTTTTATTTTTTGATTTTTGGGTCACACCCAGTGGTGCTCAAGGGATACTCCTGACTGTGCTCAGAAGTCATTCCTGATGGTGCTCTGGGACTATATTGGATGCTGAGGATCGAATTAGGGTTGGCTGCGTGCAAGACAAACACCCTATCCACTGCGCTATTGCTCCAGCCCCTTGGGTACAATTCTTACCTCTTGAAAGTACCACAACCTGAAAAATTGTAACTCAGGCATATGTGTGATCCCTTGTTATAGCAACAATCAATGAATAGGAAGGGGGAAAATTAAAATATAGTAACTACATAATATAGAATCAGGGACATTGCTTAGTGGTCAAGCCCCTGCCTTACCTGTTTGAGAACTTGATCTCCATCCACAACACTGCAAAAAAAATAATAATAAAATCAATAACACAGTGCTATATATTTATAAAGATTCCATTTTCTCTATATCTCCATAAAACTAAAAAGAACATATTAGTACCTAATACATAGATTGATGTCAGAGTTAAAATAAAATGTAATGTTGGATGCATAGGTGATGCTAAATAATCAATAAAAATAATTTTTTCATCCCCAATCTACACTGATGTGGTTTGGTGTCCTGGCACCAATGATCTGAGCAGCACCAATATGAAGAAAGACTTCACTATAGCGCACATCACAGGCTGCTGCTGCCACCTGCCGGTCACATTGCTCAATAGCTGGTCCATGTAAATAAACCGCTCAACAATTCTGGGGACTCTTGTAATTGGAGAATGACAACTCCTTCTCCTCCTTCCTCCTCCTCCTCCTCCTCCTCCTCCTCCTCCTCCTCCTCTTCCACTTTCTCCTCCTCTTCCTTCTTCGTCTCCTCTTCCTTCTCCTTTTCCTCCTTCTCTTCCTCTTCCTCCTCTTCTTCCTCTTCCTCCTTCTCTTCCTCAGTTTCTCTTTCAGTTCATTATTCTGTCACCAAGTCAAATTTATGATAAAGTGGGAGCTATATGGTCCATACAAACACTATAGAGTAAGGCACTTGCATGCAACTGACCTAGGGTTTTATTGGGTTTTGGGTCACATAAGGCAGCGTTCAGGGGTTACTCCTGGCTTTGCAATCAGAAATCGCTCCAGGCAGGCTTGGGGGAACATATGGGATGCTGAGGATTGAACCCGGGTCAGGGGCTTGCAAGGCAAATACCCTACTTGCTGAGATATCGTTCCGGCCCCCATACCTAGGGTTTTGTGTGTGTGTGTGTGTGTGTGTGTGTGTGTGTGCATTTTGGGTCACACCCGGCAGTGCTCAGGGGTTTTTCCTGGCTCCAGGCTCAGAAATTGCTCCTGGCAGGCACGGGGGACCATATGGGACACCGGGATACGAACAGATGACCTTCTGCATGAAAGGTAAACGCCTTACCTCCATGCTATCTCTCTGGCCCCCCATACCTAGGTTTTATCCTTGATACCCTGTATGGTCTCTGATCTCTTGAATCCCATATAGCCCCCAGATTCCTGGCATCCAATATGATCCCTGAGCCCTACCAGGAGTACTGTCTGAGCACTGAGCCAACAGTAATCACAGAGCATAGCTAGTTGTGACCCCAGACAAAAATAATAAAATGGTTGAGGGCTGGAGAGAGAGCTTAATGGGTAGGGCCAATCTAATTCAAACCCAGCATTTCATAAATCCCCGGAGCCTACCAGAAGCAATTTCTTTTCTTTTCTTTGTTTTTGTTTTTGTTTTTGGGTCACACTCAGTGACACTCAGGTTGCCACTGGCTCTGCACTAAGAAATCACTCCTGGCAGGCACAGGGGATCATATGGGATGCCGGGAATTAACCACCATCTGTCCTGGATCAACTGCTTGCAAGGCAATGCCCTACTGCTGTGCTATCTCTCCGGCCTCCTAGGAATTATTTCTGAGCACAGATTCAGGAGTAATGCCTGGGCCTCGCTGGGTGTAGCCCCTAATAATAATAATAAAAATAATAATAATAATAATAATAATAATAATAATAATAATGTTATGATGGCATATTATTTTTTGAAGTGAGGACTATAGGGGTTAGGTATATGACTCAGTGGCAGAGAGATAATTTATCTTGCATGTTTGAGTTCTTGAATTCCCAGCATCTTATCCATGGCCCTCAGAGCATTGATGGGAGCTAACCTGGAACATTGAGCCCCCAGGCACCAATAGGTATGCCCTTCAAATCACCACCAGGACCATTAACAACAAAAAATAGAGGTTTTAATGTCAGACAGTCAGAGTTTGAATCCTGTCTTTACCTTGGGTAAATTAGAAACCTCTGATCAATTCCTTTGTTTTCTTAGCTATAAAATGAGAACGAGGGTATTGGAGCTAGTACAGCAGGTAGGGTGCTTGTCTTACACATGGCTGAATCATGTTCAATTTGCAGCACCACATATGGTTCCCTGAGCCCACCAGGAATGATTCCTGAGACAGAGCCAGAAGTAAGCCCTGAGCACCACCTAATGTGCCTCCTACCCCCCAAAAAAACTAACAAAAAAAATAAAGTAAGAATAATGAAGGCTGTAGAGATAGCTCAATGAGCTGGATGGAATGCATGCATCCATGTAAGAAACTCAGATTCAACATCTGACATCTCTATGATCCCCAAGTCCACCAAGAGTAACTGTTGAGCACTGAGATGTGTACAGCCATTGGAATCACCAGGTCTGGTCTCAAAAACAAAAACGAATTAAAGTAAGAATGAGGATAACATGCTGTATTGAGTCAGATGATGTTCTGTGTTCTGTGCTGTGCTTTGCACACTACCTGATACATAGTGTTCACACAAGTTATTGTTGTTATGCAGAACTGCAGAAACCTCTCCCGTTCTAGACAAACAGTGTCTTGAAACACAGTGTTCCAGTGAAAAGACCTTTAGCATCTGGCTCTACCACTTATAACTTTGACCTTGGGCAAGTGTCTTAACCTCTCTGAACTTCACCTGACCTCACAGGTGGTTTTGGCTATTACAGGAAATAATTTATGCAAATAATCAAGCTCAGTGACTGGCTTCAAGTGGATAGTTCTTAAGTGGATGGATGACAGAGTGATGATTAGTGCAAAAGGTCACCAAGTTAGCCAAAGATTCAACAGCTCGGCTTGCAAACAGAAAGGCCATGGTGAGCACTGACAGATGGTTTGGTTTTCAATGTTTTAGAAACTTTAAAAAAAAAGCTTTTGTTTAAGTTTTGATCCACACCTGATGATGCTTGGGCATTATTTCTGGCTTTGCACTCAGAAATCACTCCAGTTAGTATTTAGGGGACCATAGGGGATGCCCCAAATTGAACTCAGGCTGGCCACTTGCAAGGCAAACACCTTATCGGCTGTACTATCTCTCCAGTCCCACAAATTTTAAATTATTAGCCAATGTTAAAAAAAGAATTTCACATTACTTCTCAATCCTATCTTTTTTTATTTTGTGGATGGGAGGGGAAGCACCATGATAGGAGCATCATCCCGCTTGATGATGCTCAGGGCTTATTCATGGTTCTGTACTCAGATATCATTCCTTCTGTGCTTAGGGGACCATATGGAGTGTCAAGGATACTCAGGCATGCAAGGCAAGATCCTCTTACCCATTGTGCTATATGGCTTCAACCCCTTATCTTTTCTTTTACAAAGGGAAGATCTGGACCAGAGCAGTGGCACAAGGGGTAGGGCGTTTGCCTTGCTATGCACTAACCTAGGATGGACTGTGGTTTGATCCCCCAGAGTTCCATATGGTCCTCCAAGTCAGGAGCGATTTCTGAGCGCATAGCAGGAGTAACCCCTGAGCTTTACCGGGTGTGCCCCCCCAAAAAAAGGGCGGGGGAAGATCTGAAAAGTATCATCACAGCAGGTCTAAAAGGCAGGTGGCAGGGAAACCTAATTGCTTCCAAGGGCCAAGTAGTGCTCCCTGAAAAAGCATTCTTGTGTTTTTTTGGTTTTTGTTTTTTTTTTTTTTTTTGGTTTTTGGGCCACACCCGTTTGACGCTCAGGGGTTACTCCTGGCTATGAGCTCAGAAATCGCCCCTGGCTTGGGGAGACCATATGGGACGCCGGGGGATCGAACTGCGGTCCGTCCTACGCTAGCGCTTGTAAGGCAGACACCTTACCTCTAGCGCCACCTTCCCGGCCCCGGTTTTTGGTTTTTGGGTCACACCGGGAAGCGCTCAGTGGTTACTCCTGGCTCTATACTCAGAAATTGTCCCTGGCAGGCACAGGGGACCATATGGAATGCCGGGATTCGAGCCACCGACCTTCTGCATGAAAGGCAAATGCCTTACCTCCATGGTATCTCTCCGGCCCCCTGAAAAAGCATTCTTAAAGCTGAAACAGGGAAGTTGAGAAGGGGAGAGCTTGATAGAGGAGTGAGGACAATGCTGGATAAATGGAGTCTAGCAGTTCAAAGACTTTTAACCAGGAAGAGCAGTATCTCTAGGGGTGTTCAACAAACCTAGGCACTGGAATGCAGTGAGCATAGAAAATAGGAAGAAGATAAGGCTGTAGATTGCACCATCATCTGGATGTGGAGTTTAAGGGTTGAAGCTAGGAAGAAGTCAATTTGTGTAACAAACTGAGGGGATAGACAGAGTTAAAATGGGTCAAGGGTGTCTATGGCCATACCATCCTGAACGTGCCCGATCTCTTCTGATCTCGGAAACTAAGCAGGGTCAGGCCTGTTTAGTACTTGGATGGGAGACCGACTGGAAATACTGGGTGCTGTAGGCTTAAAAAAAAAAAAACCACAAAAAACCCAAAATGGTTCAAGGGTCAAGGGATACACTCAGTAGCTGAGAGCAGAGATGCACCAGGTCTCATAAATCTTCATCTAGAAACTTGGTCGGCACAGCATTCACTTTATAAGAACCAAAATTAGGGCCCAGAGAGATAGCACATCGGCGTTTGCCTTGCAAGCAGTCGATCCAGAACCTAAGGTGGTTGGTTCAAATCCCGGTGTCCCATATGGTAACCCCGTGCCTGCCAGGAGCTATTTCTGAGCAGACAGCCAGGAGTAACCCCTGAGCACTGCTGAGTGTGGCTCAAAAACCAAAAACCAACCAACCAACCAACCAAACAAACAAACAAACAAAAAAGAACCAAAATTAAGTTGGCTCTTCTATATGCACTTGAAAAATGAAAAAAGCGAGAAGAAATAAGACAAATAAACAAAAGAGAGAGAGAGAATTAGCTAGATTCACAATGCTTAACTTTAATTTGTTGTTCCAACCATTGATTCCATTATCTCAGGATGAATAAACTCAGTACCTATACTATTTTTATCTAATAATTATTATTATTCTATGTGTTGAGAGCTGGCTAAATGATGGCTTCTGTCTTTATATCCATTATTATCTCACAATTCCAATTAACAAAGATGTCACTCAAAAATATTAAGTGCTAACTGTTAAGACTTGGGGACATAACAATGAAAGAATCAGACACCGCCCCTTGCCTGTAGGAGTTCCAACTCTAAAGAGGAAATGAGTAGTTAAAGACAATTACAAGGTAATTGGCAAATACTGAGAGACTGTAACAGTGGCTCATCATGAGTGTTAGGGAAGGCTTTTTTATTTTGGGGAGAGGGGTATTGGACCATACCTGGCAGTTCTCATAACTTACTCCTGGCTCTGTGTTTAGGGATCAGTTCTAAGGGGCTCAGGGGATTCTCTGGGGTGCCTGGGACTGAACCGAGGTCTGTCTCATGCAATATAAGTGCCCAACCTGCTATACTATCACTCTGGCCCTGGGTGCCAGGAACGACTTCCTGACAGCTGAGTTGAAAAATATAAACAAACAAGCAAGCAAGCAAACAAACAAACAATAAAACACCAGGAGTGAAACATGAGGAAAGATAGTTCTAGGCAAAGACAATAGCACATGGAAGGCTCCTGACAAGGCAGGTACTACAATAATTCCCTTTTCACAGCTGAGAAACACATGCTTCAGAGCCAACAGATCTAACTAGACCTGAGCTCTTCTCTCAGTAATGCTAAACCTTAGATTGTCCTTTCTTTCTCAGGTTCAGGTGAGAGCCACCGAACAGAAACCGAGATGTCTGCAAAGCAGGAAGTTGAAATCACGCCTTACAAATTGTGTAAGCATGTCTGTGTCAGGGTTAGCTGTCAGTTTCGGAATGACAGCTATTTAGTGACACAGCTCTCGTGCTAATGTCTGAGTGGATGTTCAGTTCAATTGAATGTGATCCAACAGCTACGCACTGAGTGCCTACTATGTGCAAGGAATGGTGCCAGGAAATGTTAGAGGTACAAAATTAATGAGATAGGTTCATAAGTACTAGACTATAGATCAGGGGTCCTCAAACTTTTTAAACAGGGGGCCAGTTCACTGTCCCTCAGACCATTGGAGGGTCTGACGATGGTAAAAACAAAACTTATGAACGAATTCTTATGCACACTGCATATATCTTATTTTGCAATGAAGAAAAAAAACAGATACAAATACAATATGTGGCCCGAGGGCCATAGTTTGAGGACCACTGCTATAGGTCATGTCAATGGCTAATACATTTCTAAATTTAAATAGTTGATGGAGTCAAAGAGATAGTACAGCAGGTAGGCACTTGCCTTGCATACCTGGGTTTGAACTCCAGCATCGTATGATCCCCTGAGCTTTCCTGGAGTGATCCCAGAGCACAGAGCCAGGAATAAGCTCTGAGCACCTTTGGGTGCTCTAAAACAAAACAAAAAAAAAAAGCCAAAAATTTTTAAATAACAAAAAATATTTCTGGAAATATAGTTTCAGTTAACTTACTGAAACTAGATTTCTGATCAACCATAAGCCAAGAACTGCATGATCTACCTAAAGTAATCATTACCATATCAGAAAACTCAAAGTATGCCCCTTGATACTTGTATTGAATGAATTATCTCTTTTTTTTTTCTTTTTTGGTTTTTGGTTTTTGGGTCACACCCGGCAGCTCTCAGGGGTTACTCCTGGCTCTATGCTCAGAAATCGCCCCTGGCAGGCTCAGGGGGCCATATGGGATGCCGGGATTCAGAACCAATGACCTGCAGCATGAAAGGCAAATGCCTTACCTCCATGCTATCTCTCCGGCCCCACATGTATTATCTCTTTCCAACTTTGTGTTTATTCCATAATGCTAATATGCCATTAATAGTAGAACTATCACTCATGTTACAGGAGAGAACACTGAAGATTTTTGAAGGCTACTAAATTGAACCTAGAATTTAAACCCAGATCTGCCTGGCTGACTCTAAAACGTAGATTCTAAACCATTGACTCACACTGTCTTTTCGATGAGAATTGGCTTTTGAAAAACTCAGATGAATATGACTAGGATTCCCTCTAGAGTGGAACACAAATATCTTTGCTTTCCAAACCCTTCTAAGGGTCAAGGGAAAGATCTAAAGTGCAGAGCCCTGAGTTTCATCGCAAGCACTGTCTATGATCCCTGAAGCACTGCTATGAGTAACCCTAGAACTAAGCTCGAAATTGTCACTGGGGGAGTGTGGCCCCTCTCCAAACAAACAAATATTTAATAAGTATAAAATAATTAATTAACACTTTCCAAGGAATTAAAAGAAATAGGGAGGAAGTCAGAGAGATAGTACAACAGGTACAGAGTGCTTGCTTTGTATGCAGCCAACTCAGGCATGATCCCTGATACCCTTAAGGTCCTCCAAGCAGTCCTGGCTCTGACTCAGGGACCACTCCTGGTGATTTTATGGGGCACCATATGCAGTGTCGGGGATCCAAACAAGAAGACACTTTAACCATTGTACTATCTCTCTAGCCCAATATTTATACTATTCTTTAAAATTTAAAAAAAAATTTATATTGGGCTACACTAGTGGTGTTTAGGGGTTACTCCTTTTTTTTGGGGGGGGTCACACCTGGCAGCGCTCAGGGGTTACTCCTGGCTCTATGCTCAGAAATCACTCCCGGCAGCTCAGGGAACCATGTGGGATGCTGGGATTCGAACCACCGACCTTCTGCATAAAAGGCAACCGCCTTACCACCATGCTATCTCTCCGGCCCCATTTAGGGGTTACTCCTGGCTCTGCACTCAGGAATCACTTCTGGTGAACTCAAGAGATCATATGATTGCTGGGGGTCAAACCTGGGTTAGCCACATGCAAAGCAAAAGCCCTACTAACTGTGCTATCACTCTGGCCCTTCCTCTTATTTGTTTTGTTTTGTTTTGGGGGCCACACCCAGTGATGCTCAGGGTTTACTCCTGGCTCTGTACACAGAAATAACTCCTGGCAGGCTCAGGGGACCATATGGAATGCTGGGGATTGAACCCTGATAATCTGATCTGAGCTGATACCTTTGGGACATTCTCATAATAGGTGGAGGTAGACTCTCCTTTCTGCCCAAAGACACATCAGACCAGCACCGCACCTTATATCCTCCAACAGAAATAGCCCAGCTCTACAATTTTAAGCTGATCAGACTCCTAAGTCATCAAATTTGTTTCAGATCTATAGATCCTGGCCCACACAGCAGCAAGGGGCCATATAATGCCTCAAATTTTCATATGTCAGCCCAGTAGTAACACAGGAAATCTGATGGGAAATTTGCAGAGAAGTCCAAAATGTTCAGTCAGCCTTAACAGTAACACAGAAAGCTTAACTAGCATCAACCATACTCCAGTAAATCTTTAGACACTGACTTTAGTAACACCATGGAGAGATATGGCAATTATTTCAAATGGACCCTCAATGATCTAATTGCTAATTTCATTTACCTTTGTATTGTAACAAACAAGATAAATTTGTCTGTGCCTTTATGGAAGCAGGTGAGTTGGAAGGAATGGTGAGTGGAAAATTGGGACACTGGTGAGGGGAAGGTTACACTGGGAATGGAACTGGTGTTTGAACATTTAGTGCCTGAAATGACTGTATTATAAACAACTTGGTAAATCATGGTACTATAATTTAAAAAAATTTTTTTTGTTTTTTTGGACCACACCCAGCAGTGCTCAGGGGTTATGCCCTAACTGCTGTGCTATTGCTCTGGCCCCTATAATAAAATTTAAAAAAATATTCCCCTTAGGCCAGAGGGCTAGTGCAATGGGCTGAGTACATGCTTTGAGTGCAGGGCCATTCCTAGCTCTGGATATTCCCCCAAGCACTTCTGAGAGTCACCCCCAAGCATTGAACCAGGCAGGAATAGCTCCTAACCTCTGCCGGGTGTGGCCTCAAACAAAATAAGTAAAAGATATACATCTCTTCAGCCGATCCAGGACCAAAGGTGGTTGGTTCGAATCCCGGCGTCCCATATGGTCCCCTGTGCCTGCCAGGAGCTATTTCTGAGCAGACAGCCAGGAGTAACCCCTGAGCACCGCCCGGTGTGGCCCCAAAACCAAATATATATATCTTAATTTTTGTTTGGTATGTATATAGGAAGGAAAAAAATTATTTCAGAAAAGTCAGTGGTAAGCAAACAAGTGATCCCATTAAGGGGGCAGTGAGATAGCAAGGGCACAAGGCACTTGTCTTGAATTAGATCCAAGTTCAATTTCTGGTATCACATATGGTTCCCTGGGCACAGAAACAGGACTAAGCCCAGAACACAGCCAATTGCAGATCAAAAACCCAAACTCGGGGCCGGTGAGGTGGCGCTAGAGGTAAGGTGTCTGCCTTGCAAGCGCTAGCCAAGGAAGGACCTTGGTTGGCGTTCCATATGGTCCCCCTAAGCCAGGGGCAATTTCTGAGCGCTTAGCCAGGAGTAACCCCTGAGCATCAAACAGGTGTGCCCCCCCCCCAAAAAAAAACAAAAATCAACAACAACAAAAAAAACCCAAACTCAAAAGTTACAAGACCCCATTAAGTTAAGTAGGATAAAAAAGAACGGGGTGCAAGTTGGTCTGCCCTTAGCAAAAGAGGATGAAATTTTCCCACAGCCATAGAACATCAGAAAAACTCATCTTCACTACTTGTGGCTGACTACTGTGGTCAGGAAGGTACACAGCTGGGCTCCAGATGTTTAGACGTGTCCAGAGGTGAAATCTCTGCACATAAGGAAGTGCCTAGAGGGAGGCTCCATGACACATAGATCGGGAAGATCTCTATTGTGCTCACACAGGAGTATTTGCTTCCTGTCTGCTTATTTACCCTTGGTTGCAAGGGGCAAGAAAACAACCTAATATTTATCAAGTCTCACTTTGCATGTACTATATTGTTTTAACAACAATTAATTCAGAATCATAATAATGAGTTCAGAGTAGTACAACACTTTGCTTCGTTTTGTTGTTTTGGGGCCACACCTGGCATTGTTCAGGATTTATTCTTGACTCTGCACTCAGGAATCACTCCTGGCAGTGCTCAGGGTGGGATGCTGGGGATTGAACCTGAGTCGGCCCCATGCAAAATTAGTACCTACCCACTGCTCTGACCACTACCATCTACTCCTGCTCTGGCCTCCATATATTTAATTTCAAAAATACTTTTTCTTTTCTTTTTTTTTTTTTTTTTTGGTCACACCCGGCAATGTTTAGTGGTTATTCTGGCTCTACGTTCAGAAATCACCCCCGGCAGGCTCAGGGGACCATATGGGATGCCGGGATTTGAACCAGCGACCTTACGCATGCAAGGCAAACGCCTTACCGCTGTGCTATCTCTCCGGCCCCTCCCCTTTTTTTAATAATATAGAACGCTTCATGAATTTGTGTGTCATCCTTGCGCAGGAGCCATGCTAATCTCTGTATTGTTTCAATTTTAGTATATGTGCTGTTGAAGCGAATACTGAAAACTGTTTTCTGGGGCCGAAGAGATAGCATGAAGGTAGAGCATTTGCCTTGCAGGCAGGAGGACGTGTGCTGTTGAAGCGAATACTGAAAACTGTTTTCTGGGGCCGAAGAGATAGCATGAAGGTAGAGCATTTGCCTTGCAGGCAGGAGCACGGTGATTCAAATCCCAGCATCCCATATGTGCCAGGAGAAATTTCTGAGTGTAGAGCCAGGAGTAACCCCTGAGCATTGCTGGGTGTGACCCAAAAACCAAAAAAAAAAAACGGGGGGGGGTTTACTTCTAGCTCTATGCTCAGAAATCGCTCCTGGCAGGCTCTGGGGACCATATGGGATGTCAGGATTCAAACCACCAACCTTACCTCCATGCTATGTCTCCAGTCCCAAGTCTTAAACTTTTTTTTTTTTTTTTTGGGTTTTTGGATCACACCCGGCAGTGCTCAGGGGTTACTTCTGGCTCTATGCTCAGAAATCGCTCCTGGCAGGCTCAGGGAACCATATGGGATGCTGGGATTCGAACCACTGACTTTCTGTATGAAAGCCTTACCTCCATGCTATCTCTCTGGCCCCCCAAGTCTTAAACTTTAAAAAAAATTCTTTTAATTTAGTTGCAGTGGAATTACAAAGTCATTCATAATTGGGTTTCACACATATGTTGATTTAACACCAATCTCTTCAAGAGTGTCTTTTTCTCTTCACCAATGTCTACCCTCATTCGCCGCCCACCCACTAGTCTGCCTCTAAAAGACATCTGTCTTTATCTTACTAAAATATTTCACAAGTGTAATGTAATGTATTACATCACAAGGATGTAATACACCCAATATTGTATTTCATAAAAGACAAGCCCTTTGCCTCAGAACATTTGAGAGAGTAAGATGCATCATCAGCAGGCCACTGGAGACATCCAAGAAAAACCCAGCCTGAGGTCTTGCTTCTGCCATGTCTGCTCAGCCCAGAGAGTTGTTGCAGAAATGTGGCCTCAGTGCGTGCCAGTTGTTTTTTCAACAGTATGCAAAGGACACTGGGCCTCATGGGTTGGCCTCAGTAAACTTCCCTGAATGAGTCATCAAGATACCTACTTCATAGCAGAAACAATGCAACCCTATGTACATAAAGTACAAAGAAATTCTTTAAAAGAGGGGTTGGAGCGATAGCACAGTTGGTAGGGCATTTTTCTTTCATGTAACCACCCTAGGTTTGGTCCCCAGCATCTTATATGGTCCCCAGAGCTTGCCAGGAAGGATTTTTAAGCACAGAGCCTGGAGTAACCCTTGAGTGTTGCTGGGTATGACAGAAAGCCAAAATGAATTAAAAAAATTTATTCAAAAGAGACAAATTTTTTTTTGGGGGGTCACATCCAGCAGTGCTCAGGGGCTACTCCTGGCTCTATGCTCAAAAATTGCTCCTGGCAGGCTTGGGGGACTATATGGGATGCCGGGATATGAAGCAACGTCCTTCTGCATGCAAGGCAAATGCCCTACCTCCATGCTGTCTCTCCAGCCCCCGACAAGTTTTTTTTTATATAAAAATATATAGGACCAGAATACTAATACAGCAGATAGGGTGTTTGCCTTGCATGCAGCAGATCTAGGTTCCATTCCCAATACCCACATATAATCTACTGAGCCCACCAAAGTGATGCCTGAGCACAGAGCCAGGAGTAAGATCTGACCACAGTTGGATGAGCACCAAAACAAAAACACAAAATAAGAAAGAGTCTTTTTTCCCTCTGGAAAAGCACATGTTCTTATTTGAGCATGTATCTCTTTCCTTTCATATTTCTCTAAGTAAAATTTCCTTCAATAAAACAATTTATTTCACAAAAAACGAGAAAGAAAGAAAGAAAGAAAGAAAAGAAAAGAAAAGAAAAGAAAAGAAAAGAAAAGAAAAGAAAAGAAAAGAAAAGAAAAGCAGGTGTTGTCACAGTCCAATGGAAAGACTGGAAGATAAAGACGAGGAAATGTGGGAAGTATAGGGGAAAGACATGTATGTGGAAAACAGATGAACAAACAAAAGAAAATGAAAGAGCTGCTGATGCAGCTATTAGGTATGTTCCAGGTGAAAAGCTGGTCTGGGTTTTGAACTCCAAGCCTGAGTTGATGCATTCCAATCTGCCCAAACTACACTCCCTGCCCCCCCAGTACAGGCCTTAAAATGAGTAACAAGGGTTTGGAAAACAGCTCCAGACCGAGCACATGCTTTACATTAGGGGGCCCCAGATAAATGAATAATTAATATGTTAATAATAAAGCAAAAGAACCAGTCAAAGAAGAGTAATAAATGATTTAAAGTTTCTCTAAAGAAATAGCATGTCAACTTTCCACACCCAATCTCTACCTGCTTCCTCACTATTTCAGAGAAGATTAATCTCACTAACATCTCTGAACTATTTTTTTTTTAAATTTTTGGGGCCACATCCAGTGGTACCCAGAGGTTACTCTTGGTTTTGCACTCAGAAATCACTCCTGAAAGGCTCGGGGGGACCATATGGGATGCCGGGAATCAAACCTGGGTTCATCCTGTGTGGGCCCACATGCAAAGTAAATGCCCAACCTATGCTATCGCTAAGGTCCCTGAACTTTTTATAAATCACACCCGATTAGTGCTCAGGGGTTATTCCTAGCTTTGCACTCAGTAATTAATAGTGGTAGGGCTGGGGCTGGAGAGATAGCATGGAGGTAAAAAGCGTTTGCCTTTCATGCAAAAGGACGATTGGACGGTTCGAATCCCGGTATCCCATATAGTCCCCCGTGCCTGCCAGGGGCTATTTCTGAGCATAGAGCCAGGAGTAACCCTGAGCGCTGCTGGATGTGACCCAAAAACCAAAAAAAAAAAAAAATAGTGGTGGGTGGTGGGGCTTGGGGGACTAGATGGTTTGCTGGGGATTGAACCTGGGTCAGCCACATGCAAAGCAAGAGCTCTACCTGTTGTACTATCTCTCCAGACCCTAACTTTTTGTTTTGTTTTGTTTGGGTCACACCTGGTGGCACTCAGGGGTTACTCTTGGCTCTGTGCTCAGAAATCACTCCAGGCAGGCATGAGGAACCATATGGGATGCCGGGATTTGAACCACTGTCTGTCCTGAATCGGCTGCATGCAAGGTAAACACCCTACTGCTGTGCTATCTCTCCAGTACCCCCTAAACTCTTTTTGAAATGTAGGCAGCTTCCTATCCTTTCCTGTTAGGTCCCATCAACCTTCCTGTGCATCTTAATATTAAGTTATAGAACATAATATATTATATAATATTTACTATATTAATGGGCCTAGCACAATATCTCTACCAGAAATTTTCACACTAGGGGCCAGAGAGATAGCACGGAGGTAGGGCGTTTGCTTTACAAGCAGAAGGACGGTGGTTCGAATCCCAGAATCCCATATGGTCTTAAATCACTCCTGGCAGACTCTGGGGACCATGCGGGACGCTGGGATTCAAACCACTGTCCTACTGCATGCAAGGCAAATGCCCTACCTCCATGCTATCTCTTCGACCCCACCTCAGATATTCTTAGTGGAGCTTACTCAAAGCTTTTGTGGAGAAACAATAACAGAAGGCTCAACTGATACCAACCAGCTCTGGAAATCATCAGAGAATGACTTAGTGACAACATGATGAAGTTGTTTAGTGAGCTCAAAAGAAACAATAGAACAGGTAGTCAACAAAGCATAGGAAAAGTAGAAGAGCCAAAATGAAAAAATTGCAATCAGAAATGACAGATATGAAGAGTATGGTGGATGATATGAAAAACTCAATAGAGAGTCTGAACAACAGAATAACAACAGTTGAGGAAAGGATCAAGGAGCTCCAAGATGAGATAGAGGTAACCTGTATAAAATAACAGAAGATGGAGCCGGAGAGTACAGTGGGTAAGGTTCTTGCCTTGCACACAGCCAATTGGGGTTTGACCCCTAACTTCACATATGATCTTGAGCTCTACCAAAAGTGTCTCCTGAGCACAGAGCCAGGAATAAGCCCTGAGCATTACTGGGTGTGGCTACCCAAAACAAATAAAAACATAAAAACAAACAAAGAAAACAACAGGAGATGGGGAAAAGTTCTGAAGAAAAAAACTCAGCATACTAGAGAACTATGGGATGAAGCCAGGAAGAACAATGTAAGAATCACTTGAATTCCTGAAGAACTGGAATGTAATTTGAGAAAGAATCAATAGTTAAACAAATCATAGATAAGAATTTCCCAGAGTTGGGGTTGGAGTGATAGTACATCAGGTAGTACATTTGCCTTGCACACTGCTTACCTGCATTCCATTCCTGGCATTCCATATGGTCCTCCAAGCACTGTCAGAAGTAACCCCTGAACATCACTGAACATGGCCCCCAAAACAAAACAAAACAAATGAAAAATTTCCCAGAATTGAGGAATATAGGCAATCAAATACAAGAGGCCTGATGGGTTCTGGTGAAAATACTCAAATAAGAAAACTCCAGGACACATTGTTCTCAGAATGACAAAATCAAAGACAAAAATCAGAGACTGATTGGGGCCAAAGAGATAGCATGGAGGTAAGGTGTTTGCCTTGCATGCAAAAGAACGGCGGTTCAAATCCCAGCATTCCATATGGTCTACACAGCCTTCCAGGAGCAATTTCTGAGCATAGAGCCAGGTGTAACCCCTGAGTACTCCCTGGTGTGACTCAAAAACCAAAAAAATTAAAAATAAAAAAATCAGAGACTGAATGTTGAAAGCAGCAAGATGAAAAAAGGAACTTACATATAAAGGAAAGCTCATAAGTTTAACAGCAGATCTATCAAATGAGACTACAAACCAGAAGAGACTGAAAGAATATAGTAAATAACACAATAAAATGAACACTTTCCCGAAAACTCTATCTAGCTAGATTATCATTCAGATATTGAAGAAACAATACAGGCTCCAGGGACAAGCAACAGTTTAGGGAATTCATAACCTTGAAACCAGTTTTGCAGGAAGCCTAAAATGAACTTCTTTAAAAGACAAGACAAACTTCTAAGCATGTGGCATTGAGTATAGCGCTCACTTATGGTGCATATGGTAGTCCTCTACTAGATTAAGAAAGGTCTGTTTGGGGCCGATGTGGTGGCGCTAGAGGTAAGATGTCTGCCTTGCAAGCACTAGCCAAGGAAGGACAGCGGTTTGATCCCCCTGCATCCCATATGGTCCCCCCAAGCCAGGGGCAATTTCTGAGCGCTTAACCAGGAGTAACCCCTGAGCATCAAATGGGTGTGGCCTAAAAAAAAAAAAAGAAAGGTCTGTTTACTCCTCGCTAAGGGATTTAATACATTTAAAATAAATTATTTTTTATATTTGAAAAAGAAATAATACATAACAAAGAGTTGAGAAAATCATAAAATTATTTAAGGATATTTTCCTAAGCTTCCAGATTGAAATGGTGTACTGTGTATTCAGCCCAGTAAAACAAAATTCAAAAATCATAGCTGTGAGATGTCACCGCAGTGCAGGGTAAGAAAAGATTCTAGGGCCCAGAGTGATAATATAGTAGATAGGGCACCTGCATGTAGTCGACATAGGTTCAATCCCTGAGCACCACTAGGGTTGATTCTTGAGCACAGAGCCAAGAATAAGCTCTAAACACAGCCAAATGTGGTCCACAAAACAAAGATTCTATAAGCTTTCAAGGAAAAAAGAATGGTCCCAAGATAGAAGATCAGAATTTACAATAGCTCCAGACTTTCAACAACAACACTCAAAGAAGAGAAGAAAGAAATGCTTTAAAAATATTGAAAGGGCCCGGAGAGATAGCACAGCGGTGTTTGCCTTGCAAGCAGCTGATCCAGGACCAAAGGTGGTTGGTTCGAATCCCGGTGTCCCATATGGTCCCCCGTGCCTGCCAGGAGCTATTTCTGAGCAGACAGCCAGGAGTAACCCCTGAGCATTGCCGGGTGTGGCCCAAAAACCAAAAATAAATAAATAAATAAATAAAAATATTGAAAGATTCGGGGGTCAGAGAGATAGCACAATGGTAGGGCGTTTGCCTTGCATGCAGAAGGACGGTGGTTCGAATCCCAGCATCCCATAACTGAGGGTAAAAAGGGTTAAATAGGGAGACATAACAGATGAGGGGTGAGAGAGAGAAAGGATAGAAAAGGATTTGTAAAAGGATAAGCAGGGGAGAGAGAAAAGGAAGAATTATTTATAACAGGGGGAAGGACTATATACAACATAGACAGGCATTATATACAATGCAGATGGACATTAGACAGACATAGAGGTGTCCATCACACACACACATTCACACACACACTTAGACAGACAATGAAGATCGATCCATAGGTTGTAGTTGAAAGACTGACCCAGATGGAAAAGGGCAGAGTGCTTTCTATATATATAAAGCTGGCAAGTCAGATGGAAAGGTTTTTCCAATTCCTAGGCAAATTATCATTGATGTGGGTAAACTTTTCTATAGAAAGGCTTCCTAGGTTAGACTGTGCAAAGAACATTCTTAAAACAATCATAATTTTCAAGTCTAGAATACTAAGTAATATGGTAATGAGCACTGTAAAAGGAGTCTACACTATAAAGTATGATCTAACAGGTCTTGGACATCCAGGTTCCTTTCCTGAAAGCAAACTGAAAACATAGACATTATGTTTTTGTTGTTGTTGTTGTTTGTTTGTTTTTTGGCCACACCCGGCAGTGCCCAGTGGTTACTCCTGGCTATCTGCTCAGAAATAGCTCCTGGAAGGCACGGAGGAACATATGGATGCCGGGATTTGAACCAACCACCTTAGGTCCTGGGTCGGCTGCTTGCAAGGCAAACACCGCTGTGCTCTCTCTCCGGCCCAAACATGGACATTATGATATAATTGTAAACTAGGTTAAATTGAATATAAATTGCTTCCAGTAGTGGGGCAGAACATGGCAGACTATATGCGTTACCTAATGGAAGAAGATGAAGATGCCTTGAATAAAGTTTTCTCAGTACATAAATAACATAACTCCAGACATGATGGAGCAGATGTGTAAGAAAGCTCAGGTAGTTATAAGAAAAAACCCTATATATGAGAAAAAACAAAAAAACAAAAACTAAGATAGAAGTTAAAAAGAAGAGGTGGAACCATCCCAAAATGTCTCTTGCGCAGAAGAAAGATAGGATAGCCCAGAAGAAAGCAAGTTTCCTCAGAACTCAGAAGTGGGCTAATGAAAGCTAAAAATCACCATAATTTTTTATGGGAATTTTTCTTTTTCTTTCTTTCTTTCTTTCTTTCTTTCTTTCTTTCTTTCTTTCTTTCTTTCTTTCTTTCTTTCTTTCTTTCTTTCTTTCTTTCTTTCTTTCTTTCTTTCTTTCTTTCTTTCTTTCTTTCTTTCTTTCTTTCTTTCTTTCTTTCTTTCTTTCTTTCTTTCTTTCTTTCTTTCTTTCTTCTTTC